>NC_086448.1:215346116-215646116 GCF_028390025.1 Pseudophryne corroboree
GGCAACTGGAGTCTGTAAGCAACAGGATTGATGACTTGTTCAATCTTGAAAGGACCGATATAGCGAGGTGCAAACTTCATACTGGGAACTCTTAACCTCAAATTCTTCGTGGATAACCATACCCGATCACCCACCTTGAGAGCAGGAACTGCTCGACGCTTCTTATCCGCAAACTTCTTGTACCTGAACGATGCCTTGAGCAGAGCTGATCGTACGCTCTTCCAGATATTGGCAAACTGATGCAAGGTGATATCCACTTCGGGGACAGAAGTTGCTGGAAGCGGTTGGAACTCAGGGACTTTAGGGTGGAATCCAAAGTTAGTGAAGAATGGTGTTGAAGCAGATGAAGAATGATACTGGTTGTTATGACAGAACTCGGCCCAGGGAAGTAATTGAACCCAGTCATCTTGAGAGGAGGACACATAGATGCGGAGGAAGGCCTCCAAGTCCTGATTCACCCTCTCGGTTTGACCATTGGTCTGAGGATGGTAAGCCATGGAAAACTTTAGCTTGACTTGGAGGACTTGACATAAACTTCGCCAGAATTTGGCTGTGAATTGAACTCCTCGATCTGAGATAATTTCTTCAGGAAGACCGTGGAGTCGGAAGATCTCTTGTATGAATACTTGAGCCAACTTGGAAGCTGACGGAAGACCGGTGAGAGGAATGAAGTGTGCCATCTTGGTGAACCGGTCAACTACCACCCAGATGGTATTGAACTTGTTGCACATGGGTAAGTCTGTAATGAAATCCATCGACAAGTGGGTCCATGGTCGACGGGGAACGGATAGTGGAACCAGTTGCCCCGCAGGCGACTGGCGGGATACTTTATGTTGGGCACACTTTGGGCAAGATGCAATAAACTCCAAGACGTCCTTTTTCAGAGTTGGCCACCAATAGGACCTAGAGATAAACTCCAGGGTTTTTTGGATACCTGTATGTCCGGCAAAACGGGAAGCATGGGCCCAATGCATGAGCTTCTTCCTTAGCATCGGCTTCACAAAACTTTTCCCTGATGGGGGCGTAGAGTCCATCCCTACCGTGGAGAATGCCAATGGATTTATAATAGGATGCTTGTCTGAAGACTCTGACTCATTTTCTTGCTCCCATGAGCGGGAAAGGGCATCGGCCTTGCGATTCTGAGAGCCCGGACAGAACTGGAGTTTAAAGTCGAACCTGGAAAAGAAAAGTGCCCATCTGGCCTGACGAGGGTTGAGACATTGTGCGCCCTTCAGGTATAAAAGGTTCTTGTGGTCTGTAAGTATGGTGATTGAATGAGAAGCTCCCTCCAACAGATACCTCCACTCTTCTAGAGCGAGCTTGATGGCTAGCAACTCCTGGTCGCCAATGGCATAGTTGCGCTCAGCTGGGGAGAACTTCCGGGAGAAGAAACTGCAAGGGTGTAAATGGCCATCTTTAGCCCTCTGAGATAATACCGCTCCTACTCCAACGGAGGAGGCATCCACCTCTAAGATGAAAGGAGAGTCGATGTCAGGCTGTTTCAGAACAGGCGCAGAGATGAACCTTTGTTTTAAAAGATGAAATGCTTGCATGGCTTCTTCAGACCACTTGGACGGGTTAGCACCCTTCTTAGTGAAAGCAGTAATAGGCGCCACAATGGTGGAAAAGTCTCGTATAAACTTTCGGTAATAGTTGGCGAACCCTAAGAACCTCTGGACCCCTTTGAGGGTTAAGGGTACCGGCCAATTTTGGATTGCTTGTAGTTTCTCAGGATCCATCTCTAGTCCGGAACCGGACACAATGTACCCTAGAAACGGAATGGACTTGACTTCAAAGACGCATTTTTCTAATTTGCAATAGAGATGATTGACACGGAGACGGGACAGAACCTCTTTAACCCAAAAACGATGTTCCTCTAAATCGTTGGCAAAAATGAGGATATCGTCTAGATAGACCACGACATGACGGTATAGAATGTCTCTGAAGATCTCATTGACAAAATGCTGGAAGACAGCTGGAGCATTGCTCAATCCGAAGGGCATGACGAGGTACTCATAATGTCCGTCACGGGTGTTAAAGGCGGTCTTCCACTCGTCACCCTCACGGATCCGGATGAGATTGTATGCACCTCGCAAGTCCAGCTTTGTAAAGATGGTAGCTCCGCTAACTCTGTCAAAGAGCTCAGTAATCAGGGGTAAAGGATAACGGTTCTTGATGGTAATGTCGTTCAAACCTCTGTAGTCGATGCACGGCCGCAGACCACCATCTTTCTTTTTTACAAAAAAGAAGCCTGCGCCGGCTGGAGAAGAAGAAGGTCGAATGAACCCCTTTGCTAGGTTCTCTTTAATATATTCCTCCATAGAATGCGTCTCAGGCAGAGACAACGGATAAGTTCGGCCTCGAGGTGGAACCTTCCCTGGAACGAGATCAATCGGACAGTCCCATTCTCTATGAGGAGGAAGGATATCAGCAGAAGCTTTACTGAATACATCCGTGAAATCTTGATATGGAGGAGGTGGAACATCAGACGACCTGGGGGAGGAAGAACAGACAGGCAATACTTTAAACAAACATGTCTCAGCACAGGAGGAACCCCATGCCAGGATTTGCGTAGTCGTCCAATCAATTGTAGGATTGTGAAGACGGAGCCATGGAAGGCCCAGGACCACAGGATGTGTGGCTCTTGGAATCACTAAAAAAGAAATAAGTTCGGAATGAAGAACTCCCACTCTCAGACGAACTGGTAGAGTCCTTAAAGAAATAACTGCATCAAAAATTTTGCTGCCATCCACGGCAGTTAAAGAAATGGACGAAGGAAGTCTCTCGGTGGGTAGGGACCACCGTTTAACATAGGCTTCGGTAATAAAGTTCCCAGCTGCTCCGGAATCAAGGAGGGCAATGACGTTCCGATAACGTTGAGCAACTTGAAGCGAGACTGGGAGATTACAATCTTGAGGAGATGGAGAGGAGATCATTACTCCTAGCCGGCCCTCTCCTTGGCGAGCTAGGATTTGGAGTTTCCCGGACGTTTGGGACAGGCATTAATGGTGTGAGACGGAGCTGCACAATAGAGACAGAGAAACTCGGAGAGACGTCTTCGGCGCTCAGCAGGAGTTAAACGGGAACGGCCAAGTTGCATGGGCTCATCTTTAGATGGTGACAGTTGACGAGGAGGAGGAGCAGAAGATTTTGGAGCAGATGATCTTCCACGCTCAGTTGCTCTCTCTCTGAAACGTAAATCAACTTTCGTGCAGAGTGAGATTAGCTCATCTAACTTAGAAGGTAAGTCTCTGGTAGCTAACTCATCTTTAATACGCTCAGATAAGCCATGCCAGAATGCAGCATACAGGGCCTCGTCGTTCCATGCCAGTTCGGATGCCAGGATCTGGAACTGTATCAGATATTGTCCTACAGTACGTGACCCCTGGCGTAAACGGAGAATCTCGGATGAAGCTGAGGTTACTCGGCCTGGCTCGTCGAAGATGCGCCTGAATGTTGACACGAAGGCAGTGTAGGAAGATAGCAGGGTGTCGGACCTCTCCCATAACGGTGATGCCCAATCAAGGGCTGAGCCACTGAGAAGAGAAATAATGTAGGCAATTTTTGTACGGTCACTGGGAAAATTGCCAGGTTGTACCTCAAACTGAATCTCACACTGGTTGAGAAATCCCCTGCAGAATCTTGGAGATCCGTCAAATTTTGCTGGCGTTGGAAGATGAAGACGTGCAGCAGAAATGGGTAAGGTGGGTGGGGTTATAGCTGGAGTCACTGTGGTTGACGCACCAGACGCGCCTGATCCACGGAGAGTTGTCTGAATCCCATCCAGCCGAGTAGAGAGATCCTGGAGACAGCGGATGATGTGGCCCTGTGCAGCCTCCTGATGTTCTAGTCGGGCTGCCAGTTCTTGCATCGGCCTGGCCGCTTGATCCTGGTCTCCGGCTGGATTCATTAGGTCAGTGCTTACTGTCACAACTGAGGGCCTGAGCTGACGGGAGGCAGCCTCAGTTGTAGGGGCTGAGATGTACCGGAACCTGGGAGGTTGTATCAGACCCCTGGACATGTAAGTAACATGAATAATAACTGCCCGAAGGCGTGACCACGACAACTTGGATAAAAGTCAATGATGTTTATTATGACAACTCCGCAACACAGCAGCAGTAAAAGAAAACGTAAAAGTCAGCAAAGAATAAATACAGTTCCTGGGTACTACAGGATGGCAGGAGCCACAGGGCACTGGTAGTGTGAGATAGTTCTTATGATCTTCTAGATGGAAAGTCCTTACCAGGCCCGACTGTAGCAATGGAGATAACCCAGGATTGTGCCAGCTGGTGTTCCAGGAAAAGCTGGGTTGCTGAAGATAAAACAGCTGCTGTGGATACTGGCTGGAACCAGACTGTTGTTAGCACGGAGTGGATACTGGCTGGAACCAGTTAAATAATAAATGAACTTGGGAGCGATGAAATATGAACTGAAATGTAGAACTTGAGAGCGGAGAAATAATAATACCGATGGAGAGTGGTAAAGTGTAGAAAGGACACCGGCCCTTTAAGGGAAGCTGTACTCTGCTGGAAGCTGAGCTGGAAGCAGGTAATGTTGTAGCTGGAAACAGATGAATCCACAATGGATTGGAGAGTCAGGCTACACCGCAGGTGGAATGCTGGTGCGGGTCTCTATGGTGGAAGTCTTGAGACAGGAGCTGGAACCTGGAAGACAATCACAGGAGAGAGACAAACAGGAACTAGGTTTGACAACCAAAGCACTGACGCCTTCCTTGCTCAGGCACAGTGTATTTATACCTGCAGCAAGGAAGGGATTGGCTAGGCAATTATGCAGATTATCAATACTGAGAACAGATTGGTGGAAATGATCAGCTGACAGAATCCAAGATGGCTGCACCCATGCAGACACTTGGAGGGAAGTTTGGTTTGTAATCCATGTGGTAATGAAAACAGTAATGGCGGCGCCGGCCACCGGAGACAGGAGGCGCCAGGCTGACAGATGCACATCCAACCACGCGAACACAGCGGAGGCCGCGGCTGACGTAATCGCCACTCAGACACTCTGCATGCAGAAGTTCAGGGACGGTGGCGGAGGCCGCGGGAGACGCCATGCCAGGTGTAATATGGCGTTTACTGTGACAGCGTCCCAGAGTGACAGGAGAGGATACAGGAATGTACACATCAGGATAACAGATGGAATCCGGTCCTGGAGCGCTGAGCCAGCCTTAGGCGGCATCTGATGGGTAAGAAATGGCGTCCAGATACCCGGATCGTGACACAAGGATGCTTACCTGCATGTCCCCATTTACAATTCTCACCAGGAGTACCTCAGATTTGTGGTACAGGACTGCCATTACCAATTCCAGACGCTGCCGTTTGGACTCTCCACGGCACCGAGGGTATTTACCAAGGTTATGGCGGAAATGATGATACTCCTTCGAAAAAAGGGAGTTTTAATTATCCCATACTTGGACGATCTCCTAATAAAGGCACGATCCAAAGAACAGTTGTTAGTGGGAGTAGCACTATCTCAGGAAGTGCTGAGCCAGCACGGCTGGATTCTGAATATCCCAAAGTCACAGCTGGTCTCCACGACACGTCTAATGTTCCTGGGAATGATTCTGGACACGGCCCAGAAAAAAGTGTTTCTCCCGGAGGAGAAAGCCAGGGAGTTGTCTTCTCTAGTCAGAGACCTCATAAAACCAAAACAGGTATCGGTGCATCACTGCACGCGGGTCCTGGGAAAGATGGTATCTTCTTACGAAGCAATTCCATTCGGCAGGTTCCATGCCAGGATTTTTCAGTGGGACCTGTTGGACAAGTGGTCCGGATCGCATCTTCAGATGCATCGTTTAATAACCCTGTCTCCACGAACCAGGGTGTCTCTTCTGTGGTGGCTGCACAGTGCTCATCTTCTGGAGGGCCGCAGATTCGGCATACAGGACTGGGTCCTGGTGACCACGGATGCCAGCCTACGAGGCTGGGGGGCAGTCACAAAGGGAAGAAATTTCCAAGGACTATGGTCAAGTCAGGAGACTGCCCTTCACATAAATATTCTGGAACTAAGGGCCATTTACAATGCCCTAAGTCAAGCAAAATCCCTGCTCCTACACCAGCCGGTGCTGATCCAGTCAGACAACATCACGGCAGTCACCCATGTGAATCGACAGGGCGGCACAAGAAGCAGGACGGCGATGGCAGAAGCCACAAAAATTCTCCGATGGGCGGAGAATCATGTACTAGCACTGTCAGCAGTGTTCATCCCGGGAGTGGACAACTGGGAAGCAGACTTTCTCAGCAGGCACGACCTCCACCCGGGAGAGTGGGGACTTCATCCAGAAGTCTTCCAAATGATTGTAAATCAATGGGGTCGTCCACAGGTGGACATGATGGCGTCCCGCCTAAACAAAAAACTAGAGAAGTATTGCGCCAGGTCAAGAGACCCTCAGGCGATAGCTGTGGACGCTCTAGTGACACCGTGGGTGTACCGGTCAGTTATGTGTTCCCTCCTCTACCTCTCATACCAAAGGTATTGAGAATAATAAGAAAGCGAGGAGTAAACACAATTCTCGTGGTTCCGGATTGGCCGAGAAGAGCGTGGTACCCGGAACTTCAAGAGATGATCTCAGAGGACCCGTGGTCTCTGCCGCTCAGACAGGACCTGCTGCAGCAGGGCCCCTGTCTGTTCCAAGACTTACCGCGGCTGCGTTTGACGGCATGGCGGTTGAACGCCGGATCCTGAAGGAAAAGGGCATTCCGGAGGAAGTCATTCCTACGCTTATTAAAGCCAGGAAAGATGTTACGGCAAAGCATTATCACCGCATATGGCGGAAATATGTTGCATGGTGCGAGGCCAAAAAGGCCCCAACAGAGGAATTTCAACTAGGTCGATTTCTGCATTTCCTGCAAGCAGGAGTGAATATGGGCCTAAAACTGGGCTCCATTAAGGTACAGATCTCGGCTCTGTCGATTTTCTTTCAAAAAGAACTAGCTTCAGTACCTGAAGTTCAGACATTTGTGAAAGGAGTGCTGCATATTCAGCCCCCATTTGTGCCTCCTGTGGCACCTTGGGATCTCAACGTGATGTTGAGTTTCTTAAAATCACATTGGTTTGAGCCACTAAAAACCGTGGATCTGAAATATCTCACGTGGAAAGTGGTCATGTTATTGGCCTTGGCTTCAGCCAGGCGAGTGTCAGAGTTGGCGGCTTTATCATGTAAAAGCCCTTATCTGATTTTCCATATGGATAGGGCAGAATTGAGGACTCGTCCCCAGTTTCTCCCTAAGGTGGTGTCAGCGTTTCACCTGAACCAGCCTATTGTGGTGCCTGCGGCTACTAAGGATTTGGAGGACTCCAAGTTGCTAGACGTTGTCAGGGCCCTGAAAATATATGTTTCCAGGACGGCTGGAGTCAGAAAATCTGACTCGCTGTTTATCCTGTATGCACCCAACAAGCTGGGTGCTCCTGCTTCTAAGCAGACTATTGCTCGTTGGATTTGTAGTACAATTCAGCTTGCACATACTGTGGCAGGCCTGCCACAGCCAAAATCTGTCAATGCCCATTCCACAAGGAAGGTGGGCTCATCTTGGGCGGCTGCCTGAGGGGTCTCGGCTTTACAACTTTGCCGAGCAGCTACTTGGTCAGGGGCAAACACGTTTGCAAAATTCTACAAATTTGATACCCTGGCTGAGGAGGACCTGGAGTTCTCTCATTCGGTGCTGCAGAGTCATCCGCACTCTCCCGCCCGTTTGGGAGCTTTGGTATAATCCCCATGGTCCTTACGGAGTTCCCAGCATCCACTAGGACGTTAGAGAAAATAAGAATTTACTCACCGGTAATTCTATTTCTCGTAGTCCGTAGTGGATGCTGGGCGCCCATCCCAAGTGCGGTTTATCTGCAATACTTGTACATAGTTATTGTTAACTAAATCGGGTTATTGTTGAGCCATCTGTTGAGAGGCTCTATTGTTTCATACTGTTAACTGTGTTTCATATCACGAGTTGTACGGTGTGATTGGTGTGGCTGGTATGAGTCTTACCCGGGATTCAAAATCCTTCCTTATTGTGTACGCTCGTCCGGGCACAGTACCTAACTGAGGCTTGGAGGAGGGTCTTAGTGGGAGGAGCCAGTGCACACCAGGTAGTCTAAGATCTTTCTAGAGTGCCCAGCCTCCTTCGGAGCCCGCTATTCCCCATGGTCCTTACGGAGTTCCCAGCATCCACTACGGACTACGAGAAATAGAATTACCGGTGAGTAAATTCTTATTTTTAAGGCTATCCCTATTTTTCAGGTGATTTAATATAAATTGTGTATAAAAAATATGCCCCAAAAACATAACTGTAACATGTAACATGTGAGTGACTTTATGTATAAGACAAATCAGACAGCTCACACCCTGGCTGAGGCTGTGTATGGAAGGTAATGAGACTTTAGAGGGTACATTTTCAGCTGAACCCACCGAGGGAACCAGGTGAGGTGCAGCGTTAACCTTTTATTATATAGAATGTATGTATGAAAATTGAATGGATGTTTGAATGTATAGTAGAGCTCTACACAGGGTGGTTTTATTGTCCACCTATGTATCATTGACACGTATGAGGCTAACATACTAAAAAAAATCTTACATGCTAAAACGTTACCTTTCCTTAGATAGATTTTCTTGTTTTCCTCAAAATTGCCAATGGTTCAAAAGTTAAAAGGCAGGTCAAGTCAGACACGTGTAATCCCCTGTAAAGTGTTCAGTGCAGGTAATTACTGAGTTTAAGGCAGTCATGTCCAAACTGCGGCCCTCCAGCTGTTGAGAAACTACACATCCCAGAATGCCCTGACACTGATTTAGCATTCTCTGACAGCAAAACTGTGTCAGGGCATGCTGGGATATGTAGTTTCACAACAGCTGGAGGGCCGCAGTTTGGACATGCGTGGTTTAAGGAGACATCTAAACACCTGCTTCATGTCAACCTGCTAAAAATGGAACACATCCTTCAGGGTGCCAGAGATGTAAGAGCTGGACAGACATCCTGTGTACAGGCAATGTATCATACTGAACTCTATATCGATATGTAAAACATATGTGGCAGATACAGCTGTACATCATACAGAACGGTGTGCCTAAAAGAATTCAGAAATATCTGGATAGAGTATTGTATATGGGAAAAGTGAAGAAGTTTCAAGAAGATACTGTAATTGGAGTTTATAACTTCAGTGGGGAAAACACAACTCAACCCCAATAGTACAGCACAACCAAAGACATACGGCATAAACTTCTTTTCAATTTTAGAACTGAGAATATAAATCTATCTTCAACATGTTACAAGCAGGTTGCAGTTGGGGTTTGATCTTCATGGCAAAGTATCAGACAAACTGTAAGATTTTTTTCCCAATTAAATGCTTTGATCTAATCACATCTGTACATCTGCCTGTATTTTTTCCCTTATAGTTACAATATAATTTTGTAAAGTATATGCTTTGTACTCTGGGTATAACTATCACACACACTGTAATCTGTTAGGTATAACACTGCTATTGATTTTAAGATGGCACTTTATAATAGGCACTTGATATACTAGGCACTCTAGCGTACTAAAGGACTTGCGTCCTAACCTATACTGAATAAATAAGTTCATCCTGATTACAACCCCCACACAGATCAATTCAGTCAAAGTTCTAGTTAATCAAATTACTTACCTAGAAAGATGAATTTACACTACGTAATACCCAGCGCATGAAAGAACATTGGGGGTCATTCTGAGTTGATCGCTCACTAGCAACTTTTTGTAGCGCTGCGGTCAGGTTAAAGCTCGACAAAACTGCGCATTGTGGTGCATGCGCATTGTATGGGTACAAAGAGGATTGGTGCTGGGTGATGGATTTAACGAAGAATCCATTAGCACAGCCGATCGCAAGGTGATTGACAGAAAGAGGGCGTTTATGGGTGTTAACTGACTGTTTTCCGGGAGTGTTTGGAAAAATGCAGGCGTGTCCAAGCATTTGCAGGGCGGGTGTCTGACGTCAATTCCGGGACCAAAAAGACTGAATTGATCGCAGCGACTGAGTACATCCAGAACTACTCAGAAACTGCAAAAAACTTTTTGTGCCATCGGCTGCAAAAGCGTTCACACACTTGCAAAGCGAAAATACACTCCCCAGGGCCGGATTAAGCATTTGGGGGGCCCGGCTCACCTAAGCCTGGGGGGGCCCACCACCTCTTGTCACCACTGCCCGCCTGGCTGTGCCGGCTTTATGTGTACCTCCTCACCCCACACGTCCTGAGTACCCAAAACCCCTCCCCTGATAAACCGCATTTTTTTTCCCAGAGATGGAGACAGCATTGTCAGTGATGCGTGTGCATAAGGTATACTGGGGTAAATGTATGATATTGGCACATATTATCACACTTCCCACTTCGCCTCTTTACCAAGGCGAAGCGGGAAGCACTAGCGCCGAGATGTATTAACATCTTGGATGCCAGAGAGGGGGAGTTTTCTGGCGATGCCTGTCGGTGGCCACAGCACATCAGCCTAGTGCTAATGCGTTGTATCTATCCCTTCCAGCCGGCTCACTGGGCATGCGTAAGATCTCGTAAGACCTCACATGCTGCTGAGTGCCAGCACCCGCCACAGCCAGGTAGAGCTCTGACCCTGCTGTGGAGTTAGGCCATCGTCACCTGCAGCTATCACTGGGCACACCGCCGCTATAATACATGGTGAAAAAGCCGTATCATAACCTGTGCTGATACCACTCCTCTCCTCATACTATATCATACATCTACCCCGCTGTGCAGTATGTACGCTATATGTAAGGTATATTCTGCAAAAAAAAAAAATATATATATATATATATATATATATAAAATGTAGCAGGCCCGGCACTCCACGAGTTGTATGAAGCTGGGTTTGGTGCCCTTACAGGTGAAGCATATAGGAGAGCAAAGGTACGGCACTCACAACCACTTGGCAGCCAAAATAATGACAAGAAGCAAATTTGCTGTACGACGTTTCAAACTCTAATTGAGTTTTTCCTCAGGTAAACATACAGATAATCATGATAACTCACCTTATATCCCCTGGTGGTTTGAGGGGATATAAGGTGAGTTATCATGATTATCTGTATGTTTACCTGATAAAAAACTCAATTAGAGTTTGAAACGTCGTACAGCAAATTTGCTTCTTGTCATTATTTTGGCTGCCAAGTGGTTGTGAGTGCCGTACCTTTGCTCTCCTATATATATATATATATAGATATATACAACAACAGTCAGGCGGCACTCATGGCGGAAGAAAGAAACAGACGCCTTGCAGAGCTCTGCAAGGCGTCTGTTTCTTTCTTCCGCCGTCAGTGCCGCCTGACTGTTGTTGTGCATTTGGAAGGGGATTCGTCCTCCTTCCCCATGGAGGACACCGGCATTATTGTTCATTTTATGGAGTAAACGGAGTGCCGCCTGACATGTTGGACTATATATATATATATATATATATATATAGATAGATAGATAGATAGATAGATAGATAGATAGATAGATAGATAGATAGATAGATAGATATATGTATAGATAGGTAGAGATATGTATTTATTTATAAAAAAAAACTCCATACCCTCAAGAAAAGCCTGTGTTTGTCCCTCTATACCTTGCTCTGTAGAAGAACACAGGATCAGTCAGTCAGCAAGCAGTCACTCACTGACTTTGATGAGACCCTCCCATGATGAGGCTGCTGCAGATCTCCTCCACGGCCCAGAGTAGCATGTGATGAGCTCCACAAATCAGAGCTCAGCATATGCCTCTCTGACCTTTAGTGCAAAGTCTCCTGGGACTTAATCAGCTCCCAGTAATGCACTGCACACAGTTAGTGTGCCCAGCTCCCGATGCTCAGCATGTACTGTAGCTGCTGGTGCCCATTAATCATTGCGGCTTCGGCAGCCAGGTGAAGCTACAGCACTACCCAACACACGTGTGCCGTCTAGAAACTTAAAAAAAAAACTAAATGCTGACCATGGGGGGCCCCAATACAGATGGGGCCCGGGGTTACTTACCCCACTGTGACCCCCCCTTAATCCGGTTCTGACACTCCCCCATAGGCGGCGACTATCTGATCGCAGCACAGCAAAAAGTTCAAAGCGAGCGATCAACTTGGAATTAGAGATGAGCGCCTGAAATTTTTCGGGTTTTGTGTTTTGGTTTTGGGTTCGGTTCCGCGGCCGTGTTTTGGGTTCGACCGCGTTTTGGCAAAACCTCACCGAATTTTTTTTGTCGGATTCGGGTGTGTTTTGGATTCGGGTGTTTTTTTAAAAAAACACTAAAAAACAGCTTAAATCATAGAATTTGGGGGTCATTTTGATCCCATATTATTATTAACCTCAAAAACCATAATTTCCACTCATTTTCAGTCTATTCTGAATACCTCACACCTCACAATATTATTTTTAGTCCTAAAATTTGCACCAAGGTCGCTGGATGACTAAGCTAAGCGACACTAGTGGCCGACACAAACACCTGGCCCATCTAGGAGTGGCACTGCAGTGTCACGCAGGATGTCCCTTCCAAAAAACCCTCCCCAATCAGCACATGACGCAAAGAAAAAAAGAGGCGCAATGAGGTAGCTGACTGTGTGAGTAAGATAAGCGACCCTAGTGGCCGACACAAACACCGGGCCCATTTAGGAGTGGCACTGCAGTGTCACGCAGGATGTCCCTTCCAAAAAACCCTCCCCAATCAGCACATGACGCAAAGAAAAAAAGAGGCGCAATGAGGTAGCTGACTGTGTGAGTAAGATTAGCGACCCTAGTGGCCGACACAAACACCGGGCCCATTTAGGAGTGGCACTGCAGTGTCACGCAGGATGTCCCTTCCAAAAAACCCTCCCCAATCAGCACATGACGCAAAGAAAAAAAGAGGCGCAATGAGGTAGCTGACTGTGTGAGTAAGATTAGCGACCCTAGTGGCCGACACAAACACCGGGCCCATTTAGGAGTGGCACTGCAGTGTCACGCAGGATGTCCCTTCCAAAAAACCCTCCCCAATCAGCACATGACGCAAAGAAAAAAAGAGGCGCAATGAGGTAGCTGACTGTGTGAGTAAGATTAGCGACCCTAGTGGCCGACACAAACACCGGGCCCATTTAGGAGTGGCACTGCAGTGTCACGCAGGATGTCCCTTCCAAAAAACCCTCCCCAATCAGCACATGACGCAAAGAAAAAAAGAGGCGCAATGAGGTAGCTGACTGTGTGAGTAAGATTAGCGACCCTAGTGGCCGACACAAACACCGGGCCCATTTAGGAGTGGCACTGCAGTGTCACGCAGGATGTCCCTTCCAAAAAACCCTCCCCAAACAGCACATGACGCAAAGAAAAATAAAAGAAAAAAGAGGTGCAAGATGGAATTGTCCTTGGGCCCTCCCACCCACCCTTATGTTGTATAAACAAAACAGGACATGCACACTTTAACCAACCCATCATTTCAGTGACAGGGTCTGCCACACGACTGTGACTGATATGACGGGTTGGTTTGGACCCCCCCAAAAAAAGAAGCAATTAATCTCTTTTTGCACAAACTGGCTCTACAGAGGCAAGATGTCCACCTCATCATCACCCTCCGATATATCACCGTGTACATCCCCCTCCTCACAGATTATCAATTCGTCCCCACTGGAATCCACCATCTCAGCTCCCTGTGTACTTTGTGGAGGCAATTGCTGCTGGTCAATGTCTCCGCGGAGGAATTGATTATAATTCATTTTAATGAACATCATCTTCTACACATTTTCTGGATGTAACCTCGTACGCCGATTGCTGACAAGGTGAGCGGCGGCACTAAACACTCTTTCGGAGTACACACTTGTGGGAGGGCAACTTAGGTAGAATAAAGCCAGTTTGTGCAATGGCCTCCAAATTGCCTCTTTTTCCTGCCAGTATAAGTATGGACTGTGTGACGTGCCTACTTGGATGCGGTCACTCATATAATCCTCCACCATTCTTTCAATGGTGAGAGAATCATATGCAGTGACAGTAGACGACATGTCCGTAATCGTTGTCAGGTCCTTCAGTCCGGACCAGATGTCAGCATCAGCAGTCGCTCCAGACTGCCCTGCATCACCGCCAGCGGGTGGGCTCGGAATTCTGAGCCTTTTCCTCGCACCCCCAGTTGCGGGAGAATGTGAAGGAGGAGATGTTGACAGGTCGTGTTCCGCTTGACTTGACAATTTTCTCACCAGCAGGTCTTTCAACCCCAGCAGACTTGTGTCTGCCGGAAAGAGAGATCCAAGGTAGGCTTTAAATCTAGGATCGAGCACGGTGGCCAAAATGTAGTGCTCTGATTTCAACAGATTGACCACCCGTGAATCCTTGTTAAGCGAATTAAGGGCTCCATCCACAAGTCCCACATGCCTAGCGGAATCGCTCCGTGTTAGCTCCTCCTTCAATGTCTCCAGCTTCTTCTGCAAAAGCCTGATGAGGGGAATGACCTGACTCAGGCTGGCAGTGTCTGAACTGACTTCACGTGTGGCAAGTTCAAAGGGCATCAGAACCTTGCACAACGTTGAAATCATTCTCCACTGCGCTTGAGACAGGTGCATTCCACCTCCTATATCGTGCTCAATTGTATAGGCTTGAATGGCCTTTTGCTGCTCCTCCAACCTCTGAAGCATATAGAGGGTTGAATTCCACCTCGTTACCACTTCTTGCTTCAGATGATGGCAGGGCAGGTTCAGTAGTTTTTGGTGGTGCTCCAGTCTTCTGTACGTGGTGCCTGTACGCCGAAAGTGTCCCGCAATTTTTCTGGCCACCGACAGCATCTCTTGCACGCCCCTGTCGTTTTTTAAATAATTCTGCACCACCAAATTCAAGGTATGTGCAAAACATGGGACGTGCTGGAGTTTGCCCATATTTAATGCACACACAATATTGCTGGCGTTGTCCGATGCCACAAATCCACAGGAGAGTCCAATTGGGGTAAGCCATTCCGCGATGATCTTCCTCAGTTGCCGTAAGAGGTTTTCAGCTGTGTGCGTATTCTGGAAACCGGTGATACAAAGCGTAGCCTGCCTAGGAAAGAGTTGGCGTTTGCGAGATGCTGCTACTGGTGCCGCCGCTGCTGTTCTTGCGGCGGGAGTCCATACATCTACCCAGTGGGCTGTCACAGTCATATAGTCCTGACCCTGCCCTGCTCCACTTGTCCACATGTCCGTGGTTAAGTGGACATTGGGTACAACTGCATTTTTTAGGACACTGGTGAGTCTTTTTCTGACGTCCGTGTACATTCTCGGTATCGCCTGCCTAGAGAAGTGGAACCTAGATGGTATTTGGTAACGGGGGCACACTGCCTCAATAAATTGTCTAGTTCCCTGTGAACTAACGGCGGATACCGGACACACGTCTAACACCAACATAGTTGTCAAGGCATCAGTTATCCGCTTTGCAGCAGGATGACTGCTGTGATATTTCATCTTCCTCGCAAAGGACTGTTGAACAGTCAATTGCTTACTGGAAGTAGTACAAGTGGGCTTACGACTTCCCCTCTGGGATGACCATCGACTCCCAGCAGCAACAACAGCAGCGCCAGCAGCAGTAGGCGTTACACGCAAGGATGCATCGGAGGAATCCCAGGCAGGAGAGGACTCGTCAGAATTGCCAGTGACATTGCCTGCAGGACTATTGGCATTCCTGGGGAAGGAGGAAATTGACACTGAGGGAGTTGGTGGGGTGGTTTGCGTGAGCTTGGTTACAAGAGGAAGGGATTTACTGGTCAGTGGACTGCTTCCGCTGTCACCCAAAGTTTTTGAACTTGTCACTGACTTATTATGAATGCGCTGCAGGTGACGTATAAGGGAGGATGTTCCGAGGTGGTTAACGTCCTTACCCCTACTTATTACAGCTTGACAAAGGGAACACACGGCTTGACACCTGTTGTCCGCATTTCTGTTGAAATAGTTCCACACCGAAGAGCTGATTTTTTTGGTATTTTCACCAGGCATGTCAACGGCCATATTCCTCCCACGGACAACAGGTGTCTCCCCGGGTGCCTGACTTAAACAAACCACCTCACCATCAGAATCCTCCGGGTCAATTTCCTCCCCAGCGCCAGCAACACCCATATCCTCCTCATCCTGGTGTACTTCAACACTGACATCTTCAATCTGACTATCAGGAACTGGACTGCGGGTGCTCCTTCCAGCACTTGCAGGGGGCGTGCAAATGGTGGAAGGCGCATGCTCTTCACGTCCAGTGTTGGGAAGGTCAGGCATCGCAACCGACACAATTGGACTCTCCTTGTGGATTTGGGATTTCGAAGAACGCACAGTTCTTTGCGGTGCTACTGCTTTTGCCAGCTTGAGTCTTTTCATTTTTCTAGCGAGAGGCTGAGTGCCTCCATCCTCATGTGAAGCTGAACCACTAGCCATGAACATAGGCCAGGGCCTCAGCCGTTCCTTGCCACTCCGTGTGGTAAATGGCATATTGGCAAGTTTACGCTTCTCCTCCGACAATTTTATTTTAGGTTTTGGAGTCCTTTTTTTACTGATATTTGGTGTTTTGGATTTGACATGCTCTGTACTATGACATTGGGCATCGGCCTTGGCAGACGACGTTGCTGGCATTTCATCGTCTCGGCCATGACTAGTGGCAGCAGCTTCAGCACGAGGTGGAAGTGGATCTTGATCTTTCCCTAATTTTGGAACCTCAACATTTTTGTTCTCCATATTTTAATAGGCACAACTAAAAGGCACCTCAGGTAAACAATGGAGATGGATGGATACTAGTATACAATTATGGACGGACTGCCGAGTGCCGACACAGAGGTAGCTACAGCCGTGAACTACCGTACTGTGTCTGCTGCTAATATAGACTGGTTGATAAAGAGATGTCGTAGTATGTATGTATGAAGAAGAAAGAAAAAAAAACCACGGTTAGGTGGTATACAATTATGGACGGACTGCCGAGTGCCGACACAGAGGTAGCCACAGCCGTGAACTACCGTACTGTACTGTGTCTGCTGCTAATATAGACTGGTTGATAAAGAGATGTCGTAGTATGTATGTATGAAGAAGAAAGAAAAAAAAACCACGGGTAGGTGGTATACAATTATGGACGGACTGCTGAGTGCCGACACAGAGGTAGCCACAGCCGTGAACTACCGTACTGTACTGTGTCTGCTGCTAATATAGACTGGTTGATAAAGAGATGTAGTAGTATGTATGTATAAAGAAGAAAGAAAAAAAAACCACGGGTAGGTGGTATACAATTATGGACGGACTGCCGAGTGCCGACACAGAGGTAGCCACAGCCGTGAACTACCGTACTGTACTGTGTCTGCTGCTAATATAGACTGGTTGATAAAGAGATGTCGTAGTATGTATGTATGAAGAAGAAAGAAAAAAAAACCACGGTTAGGTGGTATACAATTATGGACGGACTGCTGAGTGCCGACACAGAGGTAGCCACAGCCGTGAACTACCGTACTGTACTGTGTCTGCTGCTAATATAGACTGGTTGATAAAGAGATGTCGTAGTATGTATGTATAAAGAAGAAAGAAAAAAAAACCACGGTTAGGTGGTATACAATTATGGACGGACTGCCGAGTGCCGACACAGAGGTAGCCACAGCCGTGAACTACCGCACTGTACTGTGTCTGCTGCTAATATAGACTGGTTGATAAAGAGATGTAGTAGTATGTATGTATAAAGAAGAAAGAAAAAAAAACCACGGGTAGGTGGTATACAATTATGGATGGACTGCCGAGTGCCGACACAGAGGTAGCTACAGCCGTGAACTACCGTACTGTGTCTGCTGCGACTGGATGATAAATAATGATATAAAAAATATATATATATCACTACTGCAGCCGGACAGGTATATATATTATATAATGACGGACCTGCTGGACACTGTCTGTCAGCAGAATGAGTTTTTTATAGAATAAAAAAAAAAACACCACACAAGTGAAGTCACACGACGAGTGTTTAACTTTTTCAGGCAATCACAATATAGTATACTACTAACTATACTGGTGGTCAGTGTGGTCAGGTCACTGGTCAGTCACACTGGCAGTGGCACTCCTGCAGCAAAAGTGTGCACTGTTTAATTTTAATATAATATGTACTCCTGGCTCCTGCTATAACCTATAACTGGCACTGCAGTGCTCCCCAGTCTCCCCCACAATTATAAGCTGTGTGAGCTGAGCACAGTCAGATATATAATATATACATAGATGATGCAGCACACTGGGCTGAGCAGTGCACACAGATATGGTATGTGACTGTCTTGTACTCCTGGCTCCTGCTATAACCTATAACTGGCACTGCAGTGCTCCCCAGTCTCCCCCACAATTATAAGCTGTGTGAGCTGAGCACAGTCAGATATATAATATATACATAGATGATGCAGGCATGCAGCACACTGGGCTGAGCAGTGCACACAGATATGGTATGTGACTGAGTCACTGTGTGTACCGTTTTTTTCAGGCAGAGAACGGATATATTAAATAAAACAACTGCACTGCTGGTGGTCACTGTGGTCAGTCACTAAACTCTGCACTCTCTTCTACAGTATCGGCCTCAGGTCAATCTCTCTCTCTCTCTCCTAATCTAAATGGAGAGGACGCCAGCCACGTCCTCTCCCTATCAATCTCAATGCACGTGTGAAAATGGCGGCGACGCACGGCTCCTTATATAGAATCCGAGTCTCGCGAGAATCCGACAGCGTCATGATGACGTTCGGGCGCGCTCGGGTTAACCGAGCAAGGCGGGAAGATCCGAGTCGCTCGGACCCGTGAAAAAAAACATGAAGTTCGTGCGGGTTCGGATTCAGAGAAACCGAACCCGCTCATCTCTACTTGGAATGACCCCCAATGTTGTACATACACGGGCTAACTGTGCCAGCTGTAGATTGGAATATTGAAAACCTGTGACAATATTGGGTCAGTTTGCTGGGGTGTGGTATACAAGATCTACATTCATTAGGTCTACCGTCATTAGGTTGACCCCATATGTTCGACAGGCACTAGGTAAACATGGACAAAAGGTTGACGGTTCCAGAAGGTCAACATGGCAATCAGGGCCGGCTCCACGGTTTTCAGCGCCCGGGCGGGCAATAGGAGTGTGGCTGAAATGATGTGCGGTGCGCGATGACGTCATCGCGCACAGCAAAGGTTCTCTCTACGAAGGGAAACTAGACGCTACACGTCTAGTTCCCTTCACACCGGGGGGCAAAGCACTGACAGCAGCAGCGGATCTTGCCATGGTGCGGCGCCCTCCGGAAGGCGGCGCCCCGGGCAAAAGTCCTGCTTGCCCGTGGCAAGATCCGCTACTGATGGCAATGGTCAACACAAAAATGGTCGACACACTTTTTTTTTGCATTTTTGGGGTTAGTGTGGATAGTTTTTTTAATTTGGCACCACCATTTGTAGAAATGTGTCCCGTCATGGGCTCTCTTTGATAACCACACTTCAGGTATGGTGTCTCGCTTCACTCGCCACAAGGTTACTTAAGGTTATCATTAGTAATAGGAATAATCAAGGATGGAAAAAGTTCAAAAACATGAAAAAAAAAATGTGTCGACAATATTTGTGCCGACCATTGACATGTCAACCATATGAACCTTTCAGCCTTTTCCAGTGTTGACCTCTCATGTGTCTACCTTTTGTCCATGTCAACCTTTTGTCTAAGCTTGTGCTTGTCGACAATATGGGGTTGACCTAATGTATGTCGACCGATATTCTGGATCTGTCTGCTGATACGAGTACCAGTATCAGTCAGTGTTTGGCAAATGTGACAACCTCAACAGATTGCAACAGGCTTAGGTGGTCATTCCGAATTGTTCGCTTGCTAGCAGTTTTTAGCAGCCGTGCAAACGCTATGCCGCCCCGCACTGGGAGTGTATTTTAGCTTAGCAGAAGTGCGAATGAAAGGATCGCAGAGCGGCTACAAAGTTTTTTTGTGCAGTTTCTGAGTAGCTCAAAACCTTGTCAGCGCTTACGATCACTTCAGACTGTTCAGTTCCCGTTTTGACGTCACAAACACACCCTGCGTTCGCCCAGCCACGGCTGCGTTTTTCCTGGCACGCCTGCGTTTTTACGAACACTCCCTGAAAACGGTCAGTTGACACCCAGAAATGCCCACTTCATGTCAATCACTCTGCGGTCAGCAGTGCGACTGAAAAGCTTCGTTAGACCCTGTGTGAAACTACATCGTCCGTTGTAATAGTACGTCGCGCTTGCACATTGCGCCACATACGCATGCGCAGAAGTGCCGTTTTTTTGCCTCATCGCTGCAGGGCGAACAAATGCAGCTAGCGATCAACTCGGAATGACCCCTTTAGCCATTAAAAATATCACCTTTACTTCACCCTTGTTATTTTTCTCATTTCAAAAGTACTTTACCCTCACGTCTCCTATAATGCAGATTTACACTACATCTAAGCATGTATGAATTCCTCAGCAGCCAGAGTGATACTAATAGGATATTTATGGACATCTAGGGAATGGATGCAAAAATAGCATCATTAACTACCGTTCTTTAATTTCTATGGGAGTAATAAAGCATTGTATTGAAACACTTCATTAGCTGCTAAGGTAAGGAACAGATTAACACTACCAGCCTATTAGCCCAGAATTCAATTTAATGGTGTTTCTTTTCCTTGTCTATAGGCAGAAAGTAATCCAATGTGAAATAAAAAAGAACGCTATTAATATTTTGCTACATAAACCAATATCCATTATAATATAGAAAAGCCAATATTGTACTTTGCATACTTACTAATTTACTGAGAATTATGATGAGGTTATAGTGTATGCAGACTAATATAACTACAATATAACAACTCTTTAGCATTGTTGCAATGATGTGAGCAATGCATGAATCAGGTGTATGACACAAAAACTGGATTTTGGTGCTGACTGATCAATCCCTTTCTCTGATTCCACAGGGGACACTGGAGGCATATGACAGTGGGCTATAGATGGGTGAATAAGTGGAACCGGCACTATCAATTTTAAAAGTGTGACTGGCTCCTCCTCCTCTATGACTCCCCTCCAGACCAGTTTTAGAAATGTGCCCAAGGGAGCAGGATCACTCTCTGGGCTTCTGCAGATTTCAGGCCCCAGGGTGGGAGCTCATCTGAAGGACTTCAAGGCTATTTGGGGAGAAACCTGTCAGGACGCCTGGGTAATCGATCTCATCTCACCCCCCAGGGTTACAAAATAGTTTTCAGTTCCAACCACCTCCTCGATTCTTCGCCACAGGCTTGCCAGTTTCTGAAGACAGGCGAGTTGTTTTACAGAAAGCTATCAATAAAAATCAATAACCCCCCTCCTTCTGGCTGGTACCAGAGGGAAGGCTGTCTGTCCCTATCCAGACTCCACACAACTTGTGAAGCTTACGCTGCGGTCATGCTGCACTGCGGGCTTCTAGAGAGAGAGGTGCGGATGCTGTGATTCCCAGCAGCCAGTAATTCAGCCTGCTATCACAGTCTCAGAAACAAATACCGGTTGCCTCCGCCTACCCTTCTCTATCAACGTGCTAGTGTGTCATTGAGCTTGGAGATGAGATGTCATGAAGTCTCATCTCCTAAGAAGAGTGTATAGCAGCATGGAGTAGTTTGTGGGGTGTATTCATAGAGCAGAGAAAAGCCCTGTGCTGCGGAAAACAGGGCTTTTCTCTGCTTAGTGCTTAGAGCGGGTTTCTGTGGAGAAGTTCTCGATTTTTATAGCCGCACCCCAGCTCCATTGCTGACTCACGTCATCATACTGTACTTTAGCGATTGCAGTTCATTCAAGGAGGGAAAGCTGTACTTTCTGCTTCACCATCTCATCTGAACTTCAGTGTGAAAACTACAGGAAAGCTAGTAGAAAGATAACAGCTTTTTGTCAAACTTAGGCAGTTACCACCTTCCCTGTAAAGTAGCATTTTCATGATGCTGCAGGATCAAGATTTACAATGGAAACATTGGCCTCCATGCGCCAGCCACTAGGGTGGCACCAAGGAAGAAAGAAGGAGGGACAGCTGCATCTTTAAATGTTGCAGACAGAGGCGTATCTACCCATTGGCCAGGATGGCACTCGCCAGGGGTGCCACCCGCGGCCAGTGGGTAGATCCACTTTGTAGAAGCAGCACATTTGTCCCCCTTCCCCTGGCAGGCAGCAGTGGCAGCCACGGTAATTGGCGCCGGGGTCCGGCACCGCACACCACATTACAATAAAGGAAACTTTGCATAAACTACAGCTCCCAGCAGCCTTTGCTGCCGGAGCTCACAGAAGCAAGGGCTGCTGGGAGCTGTAGTTTATGCAGAGTTTTCTTTATTGTAATGCGGTGCCGGACACAGGTGCTTCCTCCTCTCTCCTCTTCCAGCGCGTGACACCGGCAGGACAGCAACCTGGTAGTTGAAACCAGCAATTCCCCTCACCTGCCTCAGTTCTGCCCGGCTTACTGATGCGACTCTGCTGTAGGACCTGGCTTCTGCTGGGGTTGGTAAGAAGATCTGCCTCCGGATTTCTCTCTCTAACACCTCTCTTGCTCCTCTCTCTCTCTCTCTCTGACACCCTCTATCTTTCACTACTCTCTTACTCCCTGATACCCTCTCTCTCTCTCTCTCTCTCTCTCCTTTCTCCCTCCCCATCTCTCTCTCTCTCTCTCTCTCTCTCTCTCTCTCTTTCTCCCCCACTACTGCCAAATATCTGACATGGCCCAGCAATGCATCTTCCTCTACTGGCACCGGCACCACCACTGGTATTGATAGGGAAGAAGGGCATGTCTCTGCACAGTTCAGCAGACACAGGCCATTTACATGCATGTGCATTGGGGGCACTGTGTGGCATATAATGTTCAGTGGGGGCACTGTGTGGCATATAATGTGCAGTGGGGGCACCGTGTGGCATATAACGTGCAGTGGGGGCACTGTGTGGCATATAACGTGCAGTGGGGGCACCGTGTGGCATATAACATGCAGTGGGAGGCACGGTGCGGCATATAACTCGAATTGGGGGCATTGTGTGGCATACAATGTACATTTTTTCAGGGGTCTAACATATGAGTTTCAGCTGGTGACAATAGTAATTAAAAAAAAAGCATCTTTAACATTTGTTTACACTATGAGAGCCCCAACAACTCTAACTCCCCCACAGCGTCACTGCCCTCACCCTCCCTCTAACTCCCCCTCAGCGTCACTGCCCTCACCCTCCCTCTAACTACGCTCAGCGTCCCTGCCCTCATCCTCCCTCTAACTCCTCCTCAGCGTCCCTGCCCTCACCCTCCCTCTAACTCCCCCTCAGCGTCCCTGCCCTCACCCTCCCTCTAACTCCCCCTCAGCGTCCCTGCCCTCATCCTCCCTCTAACTCCTCAGTGTCACTGCCCTCACCCTCCCTCTAACTCCCCCTCAACGTCCCTGCCCTCACCCTCCCTCTAACTCCCCCTCAACGTCCCTGCCCTCACCCTCCCTCTAACTACGCTCAGCGTCCCTGCCCTCATCCTCCCTCTAACTCCTCCTCAGCGTCCCTGCCCTCACCCTCCCTCTAACTCCTCCTCGGTGTCACTGCCCTCACCCTCCCTCTAACTTCCCCTCAACGTCCCTGCCCTCACCCTCCCTCTAACTCCTCCTCAGCGTCCCTGCCCTCACCCTCCCTCTAACTCCTCCTCAGTGTCACTGCCCTCACCCTCTCTCTAACTTCCCCTCAACGTCCCTGCCCTCACCCTCCCTCTAACTCCTCCTCAGCGTCCCTGCCCTCACCCTCCCTCTAACTCCTCCTCAGCGTCCCTGCCCTCACCCTCCCTCTAACTCCTCCTCAGCGTCCCTGCCCTCACCCTCCCTCTAACTTCCCCTCAACGTCCCTGCCCTCACCCTCCCTCTAACTCCTCCTCAGCGTCCCTGCCCTCACCCTCCCTCTAACTCCTCCTCAGTGTCACTGCCCTCACCCTCCCTCTAACTTCCCCTCAACGTCCCTGCCCTCACCCTCCCTCTAACTCCTCCTCAGCGTCCCTGCCCTCACCCTCCCTCTAACTCCTCCTCAGCGTCCCTGCCCTCACCCTCCCTCTAACTCCTCCTCAGTGTCACTGCCCTCACCCTCCCTCTAACTCCTCAGTGTCACTGCCATCACCCTCCCTCTAACTCCCCCTCAACGTCCCTGCCCTCACCCTCCCCTAACTACCCCTCAGTATCCCTGCCCTCACCCACCCCATAATTACGCCTCAGTATCCCTGCCCTCACCCACCCCATAACTACGCCTCAGTATCCCTGCCCTCACCCACCCCATAACTATGCCTCAGTATCCCTGCCCTCACCCACTCCATAACTACGCTCAGTGCCCCTGCCCTCACCCTCTCATGTAACTTCTCCTCAGTGCCACTGCCCTCACCCTCCCTCTAACTCCCCCTCAGTATCCCTGCCCCCACCCTCCCTATAACTACGCCTCAGTGTCCCTGCCCTCACCCTCTCCTGTATCTCCCCCTCAGTGTCACTGCCCTCACCCTGCCTCTAACTCCCCCTCAGTATCCCTGCCCTCACCCTCCCCATAACTACGCCTCAGTGTCCCTGCCCTCACCCTCTCCTGTAACTCCCCCTTAGTGTCACTGCCCTCACCCTCCCTCTAACTCCCCCTCAGTATCCCTGCCCTCACCCTCCCCATAACTACGCCTCAGTGTCCCTTTCCTCACCCTCTCCTGTAACTCCCCCTCAGTGTCACTGCCCTCACCCTCTCCATAACTACTCCTCAGTGTCCCTGCCCTCACCCTCTCCTGTAACTCCCCCTCTGTGTCCCGGGAGGGGGAGGGGGGGTGCCAGTCCCTTATTTTGCCATGGGCGCACAGGCTCCTAGATACACCGCTGGTTGCAGAGTGTGCAAATGCAATCTATGTCAATGGCTGCGCACTATAGTCAATGCGCTGCAATTTAAAGATGATACGCATTTATACAAACTGCACCATATAAATGTTGCTGCCCCCTACTGGACTTCACCACTAAGCTCTGGGTATGAGGTGACAGGTAGTTGCTGGAGGGTGACGGGTTGCTATTGCTATGCCTCCGTACTCCCATTTAGAAGTTTTGCCACAGGATAGTGGTGCTTTGTATTTTTAAACAGAACATAACGTGAACATTCCACTGGATTTAAATTAACACAGGACCCTGTATTGGTGAACATATTCACCTTATGTTCTGTTTGTCTGTGACAGGTAACATAGTATTACCAACTGGGGAGCAGCAAGTATATAACATTTATTAGGGTATTTTAGTATAACCAGTTTGCGCTTGTTAATTTCTTTGTGTTACGTATTATTTATACGTGGGTCAATGGTAATGGCTATGTGCGTTTGTCCTTTGGCCAATGTTAATAGTAATGTGTGGTTTATGCTTGGTGCAATGGTAGTGGTGCTGTCTCAGGGAAGAAAAGAAATAGTATTTTGGGGTACATAATGACTGCGTAATAAATTAGATTAGTTATGAAAAGCCTACCTCCCAACCCCGGGGTCCTGGGTGGGCTCACACTGCACCCATTATTTTTAATACTTACCCTCCGGAGTCCTGCGGCACAGCAGCACTGCAGAAATCACTGGGAAAATGGTGCTATGCCTTAGTGCCCAGAGCTAAGCACTGCCGCCGGCTAGAGAGGAGGAGGCCCAGACAGAACCTGCACATGGGCCTCCTCCTCTCTAGAAAAGCCCCTGCTCCCAACATTTAGAAATGGGGGAATTGGAGTTGCGTGCAGGTGCCGAAAACCTTCCGCCATGCCCAAACCTAATTTAATAATTGAGCCCTATACTGTAGTATCTAAATGTACAAATTTCTATGTACATTTTTAATATTATGATTTCTACTATTATTATTAGTAGTAGTATTTCTGCAACTATTACTACTACTATTATTGTTTCATAGATCTGCACAGCAGGGAGACACAGAAAGTACACATTGTTAGTTATAGTGAACACAAACATAGACACATACATCATTTGTTTAGTTGACTATTAGAGATCAATCCAATTAACCCCAATGATGTCACGTTGCGGGTGTATGCTGCATTTATGGTACCGCCATACAGTACTTGCTGATTTTTATGTGTGTCCAAATAGGGCTGCGTACAAAAACCTGAAAGTCTAAGGTGAAATCAGGCCATGAGGGAGGCAAAATGACGGTGCTGTTGCCGGTGTTTACACGCACTGCAATGGCAACTCACCTCCTTCGTGGGTAATTGGATTGAGCCCTTAAGGCCCCTACACATTTGGCGATCCGCCGATGAGCTGCCCGACGGAGGATACGGCCGATGGGCGACCCGGCGGCGGAGGGGAGTGAAGTTTATTCACTCCCCCTGTCATCCAGCTCCATAGCAGTGCCAGCATGCATAAGTGGCCAGCATGCATAAGTGACTGGGCACCAACGATGAACGAGCGCGGGGCCGCGTATCGTTCATCGTTGGTTCCTACACACTAAACGATATGAACGCGTTCTCATTCATTAATGAACGAGAACGTTCATATCGTTTATTAAAATCTATTCGTGTGTAGGGCCCTTTAGTTTTAAATGCGGATATGCTCTCCTGTTTTATTATCCATTAAACAGAAACATTATAATAAAGTATTTCAGTCAACTGTAATTTTTAAACAAATAAGAAAAATATATGTGTGGATTATCATACAAACTATACATCGAAATGCTTTTTACATATAAGCAATGGAAAAGGTATACAATGTGGCCCATGTCTTGACTTAACTGTGGATTGCGACATTAGCTATAAAGGATAATGAATGTTAAATTAAGTTAGCATAATATTAGCCAGCCTAATGGAGCAGTATGTAAATAGACATTGACTCCAAGATTACATATACAAAATGAATATAAATGACGTTGAGTAATATATTCTTTTGTTTAAGCAAGTACATCCTGAAGTCATGGAACTTTACTGTGTATAAAAGATTGGGATCTATATTTCGAGTTCCATAATAAAATATTTCAATATATTTTCCCAAGTGAAACATTCATGACTGATGAAACTGAAAACGCTGAGCTAAGCAGATGTTTCACAAAAGGGCTATGTGTTCTATTTGATTGCTGCCTATTTTTTCTAATGATTAAACTAATTATGCAAAAACAATTACATTAAAGATTTAAGGATAGATGCCAAAGGGGTATTTTATAAAATCAGTGTGAGTAAATCATAGGACGCCATATGTACTTTTAACTAAAAAAAAAAAATATATATATATATATATATATATATACACACACACATATATACACATATATGCTATTGGATCCAATATATACATATATATATATATATTCACACATGTCCATCCATAACTTTTCAGCCAGGGTGTAGACAGAACCAGCACACCGCTTAATATTCAAAGAGCTTTTTACTTCAAGTAGCAGGTGTAACATTCAATCAGCTTTTTACTTAAAATAGCAGGTAAGCACAAACATCTGGATTCAGCAAATACTCATCATATGCATGGCAAAAGCATTCTGGCAAGTTCCCAAACAGCCATTTTCGGTGCTCCTTCCTCAGGGGAAACCAGTTAAAGTGCCATAGTGCCTGGTGCTAAAGTGTCAATGTGCAGTACAAAGTGCTGTATCATAGGTAAGCACTATTTATGCTCACCTAATCACACTCACCGCCGGCACCTGGGGTCCCGTGCCGCCCCGGGGTCGGCCACACCGCGACTCCCATCCCCGGAAGCGCCCGACGGTGGAACGCACACCGCGCACCATGTGGCTGGAAGTTCCGGCCCATGGAACGCAAGCGGTGCGTCACCAGAGCGGAAGTCAGGGTCCGGGAGACGCGGCCAGCAGCGGCAACGCAGTCAACGGGTCCAGAGTGCAAGGCAATAGTGAAAAACACATTTTAAAAACAAAAAGCAAAACAAAAAACAAGAATAAAGCTAATATGGGGATCAAATGATAGCAGGAATATTAATCCAACAATTAGGCATCTTTAACATCTATTAATTATTCTTACTAATATAGCTTATTCACTCAGATGTCTCAATGGATTCATATTATCAAATTGATCCCCAATACACAATAAATCAAAAATAATGTGAACAAAACAAGATAGCGATAACTATACTATAAATAGCCAAAACGAAAAGCAAAATCAGGGCATGAAATGCATAACATATCAGGGGTCCATCAGAAATATCTCAAAAAAAGGAGCTAAAGGAGAACTCCTCATTTAAGCCATGGGGTACCATTGCGTCCATACGATATATCCAACGACACTCTTGTTGTAACAGCAATTTATGCCTATCACCTCCCCTTCTCAAAGGAGGCACATGATCAATGGGCATGTATGCAAAATCATTCAGCTTATGTCCAAGTGCAACATAATGTCTCGCAACGGGAGGCGTGTTCCCATCTACCTTCTGGTAGGCCTTTTTTATAGAAGATCTGTGCATTGCAATTCTCTCTTTGAGCATACGTATAGTTTTCCCAATATAGGCCCTCATTTCGAGTTGTTCGCTCGCTAGCTGCTTTTAGCAGCATTGCACACGCTAGGCCGCCGCCCTCTGGGAGTGTATCTTAGCTTAGCAGAATTGCGAACGAAAGATTAGCAGAATTGCGAATAGAAATTTCTTAGCAGTTTCTGCGTAGCTCCAGACTTACTCCTACACATGCGATCAGTTCAGTCAGTTTCGTTCCTGGTTTGACGTCACAAACATACCCAGCGTTCGCCCAGACACTCCCCCATTTCTTCAGACACTCCCGCGTTTTTCCCAGAAATGCCAGCGTATTCCCGCACACTCCCATAAAACGGCAAGTATCCGCCCAGAAACACCCACTTCCTGTCAATCACACTACGATCACCAGAACGATGAAAAATCCTTGTTGGGCCGTGAGTAAAATACCAAACTTTTGTGCTAATTTACTTGGCGCAGGCGCACTGTGAACATTGCGCATGCGCAGTTTGCGACTAATCGCTCCGTAGCGAAAAAAATTAACGAGTGAACAACTCGGAATGACCCCCATAGACTTTCTTGCAAGGACAGGTTATCATATAGGTCACGAATTTAGTTTC
Organism: Pseudophryne corroboree; assembly: GCF_028390025.1. Lineage (NCBI taxonomy): Eukaryota > Metazoa > Chordata > Amphibia > Anura > Myobatrachidae > Pseudophryne > Pseudophryne corroboree. Next base: position 215,375,063 of record NC_086448.1, read on the forward strand.
ACATGTCATTCTATAGCGTAGAGGGTACCGTGTTCCCCTCATGGGGTTACAACAACTTTTGCCAGTCAGCATGAAGTTACAATTGACACAACCAGGACATTTATTGGCACCAGCTTGCAGTTGTAACCAGTTTGTCCCCCTACCCACACGTGGGCTAATGTCAGAGAAGGTCACTTTTTCTTTCAGGTTACGTCTCCGCTTATAACAAAATAGCGGTGGCTTGTTGCAGTAGCTCTGCATCACCGGGTCTGATTGCAATATATGCCAGTGTTTGCAAATTGATTGGCGAGCATTGCCAAAAGAGATAGAGTACGTGCTGGCAAACACCAAACGTTCAGGCTCGTGCTTAATTCATGGCTGTAGCAGTTCATCTTGTGACAATTGCATGCATCTATCTATTGCCTGTTGCACTTCGGCAGAATCGTATCCTCTGCTAATAAATTTGTCACCCATCACTGCAAGAGCATCAGGTAATTCCTCACGATCAGAGGTGATTCTTGCCACACAGACTAATTGGGAAAAAGGCAAGCCCTTCTTTAGAGCTAATGGGTGGAAGCTAGATGCAAGTAAGAGAGAGTTTTTGTCAGTGGGCTTCCTGTAGATACCTGTTGTCAGTACCCCATTACGTATCTGCACTGAGACATCGAGAAAATTAATCTCTACTATGAGTACTATGATTACTGGTAAATCTGATGGACCCCGGCATAACATTGAGTTTATTACCAAAATCAGTTAACTTCTTCTCGCCGCCAGTCCACAGTATGAAAAGATCGTCAATATATCGTACATAGAATTTGATGTATTCAGAGAACAGTGTATCCCCCACAATATAGCGCTTTTCATACTGGTGCATGAACAAGTTGGCATACAATGGGTCCATATTAGACCCCATTGCTGTGCCTTTAAGTTGTAAATAGAAAGAGTTATTGAAAAGACAGTAGTTTTTATGGCACACTACCTCCATCATCAAAGGCAAAAATTCCATAGGAGGACCTACATACTGTGGACTGCGGCTCACACATTCTATTACAGCGGAAATTCCTTCTGTATGCCCAATATTGGTATATAAACTGGTGACGTCTAAGGTCACCAGTAAACATTCAGAAGCCAGTGGTCCAATGGTGTTTAAATTACAAAGAAAATCACTCAACGGACAATTTTCAATGGCAATCCACCACAATCTAAGATCAAAGTGTGCGTACCACAATACGAGGTGTGTCATATGATGCCCACCCAATAGCGCTTATGAATCAGGTACCTCCCGGGATATCAGCACCCTTCCGCCACTGGTCAGGAACCTTTCTCCTCATATTCAGTCTGCTGCAGTCTGTAGACAGGTGTAACAAAGCGCATGATTGTATGTGAATAAAGAATGAGTGTAACCGTGTGAAATAAAAAATGACTATATTGTAACCATGGTGACAATATAGGATTGGTGCAATACCTGTAAAAATAAAAAGGATTATAATGTTTACAGCCCTTTTGTGATCTTACTGAGGTCTCCAGATGGTATGAATATTGCAGGGGTTCCGTTTTTGCCGTACAGATTGGTCCATAAAGAGATAGTCCCGGTTACCTGACTTTCCCTATACTACCAACCTTGTATGAGTATGGTGACGTCCGTCTTCCTCCGGCTGGTTCCCCTGCTCCGACTTGCTTCTTTCTCAGTGTTATCTGTTATTTCAGTGCTTTCTCCGATGCATTTCAGGCTCCAAGCGTCGGAGAAAGCACTGAAATAACGGACTCCAAAAAGTAAAACTAGAACCACTTTGCTTCATTTCATCAGCACGCAGCTGACCCTCTGGAAGCCGTCTTAAAGCCGCCTCACAGACCGGAACTGTAATCATTCATCAAGCGCCGTACAGCGCAGGTGAGCAGCGGCCGGAGAAAGAAGTAAGTCGGAGCAGGGGAACCAGCCGGAGGAAGACGGACGTCACCACACTCATACAAGGTTTGTAGTATAGGGAAAGTCAGGTAACCGGGACTATCTCTTTATGGACCAATCTGTACAGCAAAAACGGAACCCCTGCAATATTCATACCATCTGGAGACCTCAGTAAGATCACAAAAGGGCTGTAAACATTATAATCCTTTTTATTTTTACAGGTATTGCACCAATCCTATATTGTCACCACGGTTACAATATAGTAATTTTTTATTTCACACGGTTACACTCATTCTTTATTCACATACAATCAAGCGCTTTGTTACACCTGTCTACAATTATTTTTATATACAGAGCAGCTAAAGCACAATAATCCCAGGCACAGCGCGGTTATTTATCATTTATATATCACTGCTGCAGACTGTGCCAAGATACCACCAACGCGTTTCTGCTCCTCAGAGCCTTTATACGAGGAGAAAAGGTTCCTGACCAGTGGCGGAAGGGTGCTGTGGTACGCACACTCTGAGCTTAGATTGTGGTGGATTGCCATTGAAAATTGTCCGTTGAGTGATTTTATTGTACAATTTCTCTATTAAAAACTGTACTTCACTATTATCCCCCACCTCTGTTTTTGTTTGAGGGATATGGATATGGGAATATAAAGTGTTGAAGACAAAGTGTGTTTTACCTTGAGACCACAGGAGTGGTGAAAGATACCCAGGGTTATATATTAGAAGTTATTCCCAGAAGGAGCGCGCATCTGCAATTTGTGAACTTTGATTTCGGACTTTTTGGAGTGGAGGTGACCATTCCAGCAGGCGCTGCAGCACCATTGTATTGGAGCGCGGGTTTGAGATTATTGTTTTTTGTATTTATTCCAAAAAGGGGTGTGTTTTTGCTAGCAAGGGGCATGGCCACACAATAATATCCCCAATTCTAATTACGCCACACAGTACTGCAACTTTATTCACATTTTATCATGTGACAGTGTCCCTAATTCACGTTACATCACACAGAAGTACCACTATACCTTATATACATTACTCTTCGCAGTAGTGCCCCTTATTCACATTATACCACATCATATTGCTCTTTATTCACATTAGAACACGCAGTAGTGCCCTTTCTGTACATTACGCCACACAGTAGAGCACCTTATACACATAATGCCACACATTAGTAATGCATTTATACACATAATACCACACAGTAATGCCCCTTACACATATGACACACGTTATTAATGTCCTTATAAACATAATGCGCCTTACACATTATGACAACCTTTATTAATGCCCTTATACACATAATGTCCCTTACACATATGCCGCACATTATTAATGCCCTTATACACATAAGGACACACATAATGTCCCTTACACATATGCCGCATATTATTAATGCCCTTATACACGTAATGACACACATAGTGCCCCTTACACATTTGCTGTACATTATTAATGCATTTTTACACATGACACACATAATGCCCCTTACACATATGCCGAACACTACTGCACAATAACCCAGTCATGCACACACAGCACTACACAGCCGCTAACACTGTGACTTCTGCTTCTGCTTGGATACAGATGTATCCTTATAAATCTTTCCTCAATGCTAATGTTGAGCGCCTTTTTGGATGAAAATGCATCTTATTTACATTGCTATGTAGCTAGAATTCACAGCTTTTGCTGATTAAAATGATATGCAGCATGCCTATAAACTGTGTGAGACTCTGGCTGTATCTGCATATGAAATGCTACACACAGAATATAGGCATGCCGCATATCATTTTAATCAGCATAAGCTGCTGATGCCCCTAGGCATACCAAATGCCATAGGCATTTGCCTAGTTTGCCTATGCCTAGGACCGGCTCTGGTCGTGATCATTGTTCAGCGGCTACAGCCTCCCTGCACCGCCGCAGCTGACAGGTCAAATCCGCAGCACTGACACATAAGAGGAGGGGAAGCAGGCTGTGCGGTGGACCTGGGCCCTTGCTGAGCCACTCCACCAGGCCCAGGCAAATAGTACCCGACTTCCTCTTGGTGCCACTGTCCTAGCTAAGGAAAAACGTGCCCACAACATGATGCTGCCATCCCTATGCCTTACTGTTGTTGAGGAATGGGCAGTGTTAAATTTGCACAATAAACATCATTTTGAAGTAGGACCAAAAAGCACAAATCTTTGTGCCACATTTTAGCTTTTGGTTTTTTTTCAAGTTCCAGATACTTGGCTGGGGCCTATGACGCAGCATCTGCTTCCTCTCATGTGATTCAACAGGGCTCACCGGAATATCCAAGCACGTGGATATTATTTTACGGCTTTCTCCTTTCTTGTGGATATCTATAACTTTATCTTTAATTTTCTTAGAATGCTCTTTGGTCTTCATTTTCACAGCTTTACTTCAGATTCACAGTATGACCAATGTTATTTGATTAGTCATAATAGAAAACAGTATCTTTCATCTGTGCAAACTTGCACAGCACATGGGATTGAATAGTTATGCAATTAACACTTTTCAGTTTTTATTTATTTATTTATTTATTTTAAATTTTCAGACAAGTAATTTTTATAAGCTTCTAAATGTAAACTCTTGCTATCTGTCATAGATATAATGTAAGTACTGTATGTCCTGGTACTGTATCTTTGGTTTGCTGCATACATTTGCTTGCATAGTAAAACTACATGGCGTACAGCCTTTGCTCCATTGAGGGGTGATATTTGTATCTTTTTGGCTTGTCTGGCCAGTCTGCAGCTGACTAAGCATCGTTAATGGGAAAATTCCTGCTGTGAACCACAAGTAACCATCCATATGAGCTGAAGGACCAAAAACAACAAACAGAATAATATGCAGCAATCCAAAAACAAAAAACAAAACACACTAAATCTAACAGGCTAACATTTAATTATTTTCTAGTAACTGAATTTTTTTTTTATGTATATATAATTTATATGGTTGAAAATGGGCATATTAATCTAATTTTGCTAAATACATAATGAAACTGTTAATGATCTGGCCTAGATAGATAGATAGATAGATAGATAGATAGATAGATAGATAGATAGATAGATAGATAGAGACAGCCGCTAGGTACACACATTGTCTAGTGTGTACCCAGCTTTAAGGGGGGTACTCACGGAGCGATCGCTGCTTAAAATCTACGCAATCTGACTAGATTGCTTAGATTTTAAGCACGATCGCTCAGTGTGTAGCCCCCACAGCGATAGCGATGTGCAGCCCCGCGCATCGCTATCGCTGGTGCTAGATTGGCCTGCAGTGAAGGCCAATCTAGCAGGTCGCTCATTTCACCCGCTGGGTGAAATGAGCGCCCCCCCCCCCCCCCCCCCCGCACGCTCAGCACACATCGCGCTGTGCTGAGCGGTGGGTGAGATGTGTGCTGAGCGGTTCGCTCAGCACACATCTCTCCCGCATCGGCCAGTGAGTACTGGCCTTTAGAGTATCACACAGGATCTCTCCAAGGGGTACAGTATATCTACTAACGGTTGATTTTGTGTTTTTTGGGCACATGTTGGAAATTTACTAAATGTCAGGTAGACAAAAAGTGGCAAATATACAGTACTGGGAAAATATCAATCATTCCTAGTACTGTATGTTCTATGCAAATCAGAGATATACTAAGGCTGGGTACACATGGTAAGATTGCACCGTGTGTGCCCAGCATAACAGTCGATTTGTAAACTTGACCAAAAATAGATTTAAAAAAATTGACAATAGAGTAATAAAGGATAGGAATTTGTCAGTTCTAAAACATATATTGCCTAAACCTTCTTTATGATCCCTATGAAAGTAGGAATGACAGACACTATGCTGATGTTTTTGCAATTGAGCAAATCTGTAAAACTTGCATGCCGCTCGCAGTGCTTTCCTTCACGCAGAGTGATTGACCGTCAGACACCGTTTGTGGGCATTGAACGCTGACCTGACGGGGCCATGTATTGGAGTCTCATTTCAGGCTGCCATGCTCCATGACCACTGATTTACTGGAGCTGTCCATTTTGGAAGGATCTGCGCATGCGCTGCGAATGTGTACGCAATTGCTCTTCCTTTTGAGATGGCTCAGGTGGATGTCTCTATTCTTTACAGGACTGCTAGGATTATGGTATAATTATGTAGATCCTTAGCTTGCACAATCACAGCTGTCACCACCAAATTATCTGTCAATGAATAAAATGGCTCAGGGGGTAACTGTGCAGGCAGCCCACCATCAGAGATGTACTATACGCAAACCAAAATTAGAAGAACAACAGCAACTTCTTACATGGGGTATGCTTTGTCCAATAGAAAATCAGCAGGAAGTGGTAGTCGATTTTTGGTTGATTTGTGATTGATTTTTATTTTTTATGCCTATTTGCAGTGGATTTTGAATGGAACTGACTGACTGACTGACTGACTTTATACCTAAAAATCAACCAACATCAACATCGGTCAAAATAAATAAAGAAATAAAATAAATGTCCATCAAAAATCAATAAAGTTTTTTTCTTTTGTTGATTTTTGCCCCTGTAACACCTTGTCGACATTGGTCGATTTTGAGTAAATTTTCCACCCCTAAAGCAGACGTGCAGCTTGAACTACACTGGATGAATAATCTCTTTTGATGTCCCTTTTTTGACCTTGTACTTCTTTTACTTCCCCCTTCCCCTCCCACACACAACATCCCGTCCATCTCCCTAGTTGTACGCTGTGAAGGAGTATGCTGGCATGGAAAAAGGAGAATAGCAATGAAAGCCAAGGCCATTCATTTAATATTAGCATACTGCTAAATAAGGAGTGCATAAGAACTGTACATTTAGTCCCATCACTTTAAAAGAATAGTAAATGCTGTTGTGGTAAAGTGGGACTTTTGCGTATTTCCTCTGCATAGTTTTGTTCTGTTCATATTTAGAATTAGCCTGATTTTCCATTAAAACCCAAGAGACACAGTGAAAACTGTTTTATAAAATCTAGTACACATTCTGACCTATTTCTTGATACATATTAAATACACTAATTTTTACACTTAAATGACAAACAATGTATTTTTTTATATGACTAAGGGGCATTATACTGAAAATAAAAATACTTGTTTTGAAAACCATAAATGTTTGTTTTGGTATTCCCAACTGGAATTGCTGCAAGTCTGTTACTATGTGCTGTATATATCATTAGCAATTACATGTCGCCGACTTTTTGATGAGCAAAACAATTCCCAAACTGGGTCAAAGTTTGATTATTTGCTTACGGGCAAGCATGTATTTACAATTATTTACATGATGATTTGGCTGCAGTGAGTATTTCTTTGGCAGTTATACAGTACATCAATTTTATTTTTGAATAAACAATAGGACCATTCCTTTTATCCATAAAGGCTATATGCAAAATTAAAAGCTCATGCTGTAGAAAAATATTTAGTGAAAAGTAGATGTGAAAACTGTATATACTGTACTGTATCATACCTCCCAACTGTCCCGATTTTGGCGGGACAGTCCCATTTTTTACGGTCTGTCCCACTGTCCTACCCACGGGTCGCAGTGTCCCGTGGTGGGAGGAGCAGTTGGGAGATCCCCCCCTGTCACTCGAGCAGCGGTGAATAGATGCTGTGCACATGCGCACAGCGTCTATTCACAGTAGAGAGCGACAGGGGGTATGACCAGCAGCTCTCTGAGCGCTGTTCGTGCCCCCATAATTACGAAAATGGGGGCGTGGCTTGTTATCGCAGCACTTGCCGTGAGGCCATGCCCACTTTCCGATAGGCCACACCCCCCGTAATTTGGGATATTTAATTGTAAGAAATTTACCCCATGAGCGCAGATTTCTATTCTCTTTAATCATACTCCGGTAATTGCGTATAGTTTTGCGATCAGAACGCACATTGCGATGCATTCGCAATTTCTGCAATGGGCGTTTTTTCTCTATTTCTGGGCGGCAACTATTTGATTGCAGCAACTGCTTTTTAGCAGAATAGTCAATCCTTGCTGAATGAGGTCCCTATTGCTGTAATATTAAATATCTTTGCACTAATCATTCAGACAAAAAGTATACCAAATTTACCCAATGTACAACAATTATAAGAGCTAGATTAAGATTTGTGCGTGCTTCAGGGCAAGTGACATGTAGTGTCCCCAAGAGATGTAACTACTGTAGATGTGTACAACCAGAGTACTGTGCTGTTTGAAGAGGGGCCCATATAGGGTTGCCAGATCATCCCTTTAATAAGAGACACATGTATTAAAGTGGGGATCTAGCCAAATGCCCAGCTCATCTTTAGCACACACCCATGCCCAACTTCCCTGTGCTGTCATACCCTGCTGTAGCTCTGGGGTCCTTTGACAAAAATTTTTACCAGCAGCCTAGTACGTGTAGCTGGTCAGTCCAGTACTGCTTGCGTCTTACTTGTGGTAGAACAATCAATCCTGACTTGCATGGGGCAATTAGTGTGTTGGGGCAAGAGGCGTAGCTAAGGTTTTCGGAGCCCAGGGCAAGATGAAAAATGGCACCCAACTGACACCTCCCCAGCCCCCCTGCTGATTTAAAAAAAAAAAATCTATAAAAGCTTCCATAGAAGAAATCGTATATAGGTACATAAACTGGTTCAGGGATATATGAGGGGGAGAAGCTGTGTGGGGCAACAAGGACAGGAAGCAGAGCAGGCTCTACATACTGTATACAGGATAGGGGAGGGAGGACTGTGAGAGGCATGTGGCCACATTTTCCTGGAAGCTGGGGTTTCGGTGCGGTGGGTAATGCCAGCTTTTGCTGGCGTTACCTTATAGAATCCTATGGGCTTCTTTCTGCATCTTCCCAACTGAGAGGGATCCAACCTGATCCTTCCTAGTACCCCCATCGGCTGCGCATCACTGTGCAGAGGGACTCCTGGGGCCAAATCACGGAAGTATAGTTTCCGGCACTGATAGGAAAGGATAGCTCTTATTGGAAGAGCTGTCCTTTGCGATACTAATCGCATATGTTAATACAGATGCAATTAGTATCAATGCTTAAGTGGTGGGATGTACTGCAGATGGTCAGTACATTCCACCCAGGGGGAGAGGGAAGAGGAGCAGAAGAGAGAGCGGAGAGAAGAGGGAGAGGAGGAGAAGAGACAGGAAGGGAGGGAAGAGGAGAAGGGAGACAGGGAGGAGAGAGAGAGGGGGCAGGAGGAAAAGAGAGATAGAGACAGAGAGAGAGGGGGAAGAGAGAAAGGGGGTAGGAGGAAAAGAGAGATAGAGACAGAGAGGGGGAAGAGAGAGGGGGAGGAGGAGGAGAAGATAGAGAGTGAGGAGAGAGGAGAAGAGAGAGAGAGAGAAGGAGGAGGTAGTAAAGGCAGTCTCAGTCTGTTAACAGAGGACAGAGGAGGGAGAACAGTGCTCTTCAATAGGGGCAGCAGGAGGAAGGGACAGTGCCTGTGTAATGATGCAAGAGAACAAAAAGTAGAAACAGAGGAGAGAGATGGATAAGCTGGCACTGTGTCATAGGTCAGCACTGCCTGGGAGGGAGAGGCAGGAGAAGGGTTGTGGAGGGGGAGACCAGGTGAGTCAGGAGAAGGACTGTGGAGGTGGGGATTAGGGGAGGCAAGAGAAGGACTGCAGATGGGGAGACTAGGGAAAGGTCAAGGAAAGTGAAGTAGAGCGGCTGGAAACAGCTACATGTTTTTAGCGGAGAGAATAGATGGCTATGACCTGAAATGAGGGTCCTGTCTGCTCACAGTGCCCTGGCTTCACCCAGGTTTTCAGGAACAGTGCAACAAACTATAGGTATAGAGAAGGCAGGGGGCAATAGGGGCAGGTAGCAGAGGTTGTCAGTCTGAATACATATAACAGAGGATAGGAGGGGGAGGACTGTGTGGGGCAATGGGGCACAGCAGCAGGAAGGGACATTACCCGTATACATACTGTATAAGATAAAGCACAGCATAGAGATAGAGGGGATGGGGGCAATAGGGGCAGGAATCAGAGGTAATCAGTCTGCATACTGTGCATATAACAGAAGACAGGAGGGGGAGGGCTGTGCAAGGCAATAGGGGCAGCAGGAGGAAGGGGCAGTGCCTGTATTGAAAACAAGAGGTAGAACAAAGAAGAGAGAAATGAATCACGATGGGACGCAGCTATAAACTGCTATCCTGCTGTGAAGGGTGAGACCCGGGGAGGCAGGAGAAGGGCTGCCCTGCTGCAGAGGGTAGACCAGGGTCAGGCAGGAGAAGGGCTGCAGAGAAAGAAACCTATGGAAGCAGGAGAAGGGCTGCCCATCTGCGAAGCGAGAGACCATGGGAGGCAAGAGAAGGGCTGCAGAGGAGGAGACTCGGGCAGGCAGCAGAATGGCTGCCCGGCTGCAGAGGGGGAGACCCAGGGAAGCAGGAGAAGGGCTGCAAAGGAGGAGACCAGGGAAGGCAGGAGAAGGGCTGCCCAGCTGCGGATGGGATGAATGGGGAGGCAGGAGAAGGATTGCAGTGGGGGTGACCCAGGTAGACAGGAGATGGGCTGCCCGGCTGTGGAGGGAGACCAGGGTGAGGAATGAGAAGGGCTGTGGAGGGGAGACCAAGGGAAGGGAAAGAAAGTAAAGTAGAGCGGCCAGAGAAGGTGGACAGTTAAACTACACATTTCTAGCAGGGAAAAGGTTATAGTGTGGGAGAATTGGTAGCTGTGACCTGCGATGAGGGTCCTGTCCACTCCCGGTGTCCCAGCTCCGTCCACATTGCCTTTGGGAAGAATGATTGTGTCTATGGTTCTGATAGTACTTCTGATCATGTTGCCGACGGCGCCCCCCTCTCCTGGGCCTGCCAGGCACCCAGGGCACGTGCCCTGTTCACCCCGCCCTTGTTACACCACTGGTTGGGGGCCCTGTCATTCAGGAGCTCCTGGGCTAGTCCCTGGTTGCTCTACCTATAATACAGATTTGGAAGATAACAAAGTCTTATTCAACTCCATCAGTGATAAACCAGTGATAAGTGCAAGGTGATAAACGCACCAGCCAATCAGCTCCTAACTGTTATTTTACATATTGGAGTTGTTTAACTGGTGCATTTATCACCTTGCACTTATCACTGGTTTATCACTTCCTTATGCCTTCTTCAGGTTAATACATCTGCCCTATTTCCTTGTTGCACTACATATAATATGTCAGACAGTAATACATAAAACTTGACAAATCATAAGACCAGATTTCAACACAGTGTTTGCTTTGGGTGACTTTATTCAAGTTTTGCAGTGTAATTTGAAATAGTGTTGCTCTGGTTGCTTCTATTGAGATTCCAAGATTAACAAACTGCCGTGCTAGCAGAAAGCTCTTCATATCTTTTTGTATTTAAAGTGCAGCTTTCCCTGTTTACCTCCAGGCCAGTGACACTTACTTCTACTTCACTTCCTATGAATGATAAAACCTTTGTTTTGTATCTTGGTAAAATACTGCAAGCTCTGTCTAATTTCACGCACTGTGTTGACTGTTTCAAAATGGTAATGAATCCAGTGGGATAACGGAGTGAACACAGATCTTGTGTTGTCATTGGACCTATGGTACAACGAGCACATTTATCCATATCATGTTTTTTTATAACAAAGAGAAACTCATACTGGCCAATTAAATTGGTTGCTGTCATTTAAGAAGGACATATTTCTATTCCAGTGTAATGTAAACATGCTTTGCCCCTGTGTGTTACCAGTACAAGTCGTTTATACAGTAATCAGACTTGTGTACATTATTAACAAGACTTTCTGAGATACAGACAGATAAAGAACAGGAAACAGGAGCCAAGAGTGATAAGAATGTAGAGGAACGAAGCCAGTAATTAGACACTATACCCTAAACTGTGTACTACGTGTTTATCCACATGGTAAATCCAATGAATTATTACAAAATAGAAGGTCGATTAGGAGCTGAGTATAATAAACTAAGTAATAAGAATGCTGAAATTAGACAAGAGTGTCCATAGAGGGGTATTTCCTATATAGTACCTCCACGGAGCACTGTCTTTAACATTCAATCTTCAAAACTGAGTACAGACAGACACGTAGAAGACAATGTGGGTGGGAATAACTAACAACCAGTAGCATATAGACTTTAAGCTGGGAACACATTAGACAATGTGTACCCAGCGCGACATTGGCAGCGACGGCACCCGGTGGGGGTGACGGCATCAGCAAGTGCATACACACTTGCCAATGCCGGCAGTGATAGAGCGACAGTGGGGTGGGGGGAAGCGGGGGCAGCATGGCCCTCGCGGGGAATGTCACCAGATTGAGCTGCATGCAGGTCCGACGGGTAAGTTTGGTGATGACCCGTGGGAGTGCGCATCGTAGTGGGTACACACTGGACAATTTTTGACAATTTGTCATTCCGATCCGTTGGAATCGTGCAAATCATTTAAAAAATTTCCAATGTGTACCCACCTTTAGAGTACAAAATACTTGCCTACCTTCCCGGAATGGCCAGGAAGCTCCCGAAAACCAGTTGTCCTCCATGCCACCTGGAAGAGTGGGCAAGTTTCCTAGAGCTGCCCACTGCCCACTTACCAAGTGAAGTGGGCAGATTAGACAGCCGATGATGCAGTTTGCACTGAATTGCATCATCATAGCCATGCCTCCCCCCCCCCCATCCCACTGTACACTGCTAGTAACCTCGGCATTGTACAGCAGGTGGTGGTCCATGATAACCCGATCGCACAGCCACGCCCCCACCCACGGCCTCCTGTGCCACCTCTGCCCCCTTTCTGCCCCTATGTCAAGCCACATGCCCCACATTGCCCACCGCTGTGCCGACCTGGCTTCCCCCTTCCTCCCTGTGGTGTAGCCACAAAGTTGGCAACTATGCTCAGTTTAAAGTGTCAGAGGTCAGGCCAACACATAATCGTTCTTTAAACCTTAACAGTAACCATATGTAGGCCTTGTCAATCAGATGCAGGAAGCCTGTTATGCCAAATACACTTACTGTATATGTAGTTACGAATGCCCCATGTGACTTTTACGTCTCTATTATTAATCAATAACAAACCAGTGGCATAACATTATGCATTTTACATTTATTACTTTTGAAATAAAAGATGATCTTGAAATCCAATTACACAAATGTAGTAGATAAAAGCATTTAAGACTATTGTTATTTTTACGAGATTGTGAACTAATAGACACAAAATACATATTACTTAATATAATTGCTTTCACATACTGTAACATAACTATATATCTATTCTAGACTATGTACCTCCACTAGACAAATTAGTATTCTCCTCGTTTTAAGGTAGCGAAACATAGACCGATTGCTTGACCTGAGATTTGTGCAACAGGATAATTATTTCATTAAGCCATCATTGGCATTTGGATATAATAGATAAATCCGGAAGACGTATGTATGAACTTCTGCAAATAATATCTGAATTAATGGTTAGTTCTAATATCATAATAATATTTATTAGTGAATTCTGCTAAAATCACTTCAGCGTTTATTAGGAAGACTAGAGTTAACACAAGAGGAGTTGGTGAAAGAATGGTTTAGAGATCTTGTTGCATTTTCAATAAGACAAGAGCTTATTCTGAGGTGACAAAGCTGTGAGACTGGTTGTTATAAATGCTGTAATGAAGCTGAAAGATTCAAGTATAACACAAAGTAGGGACGGCGATTGGTGGGTCAACCATCAATAGTCACTATCGATGGTACCGTTGGTGATTAACTTCCATGTAACCAGTAGCGATTGAACCTCCAACCACATCTGAATCAGGCCCACTGTGCGCTTGATTTAAAGATGGGCAAAAATTTCTCCCCAACCTGTAAAAATACCACTTGTATAAAATATGTCTTGCCTTAACACAGCTGGGAGAGGCAGGTCATATGCATTGCTGTGTAAATTCAACATAGTAGGGACATGGAAATGTAAGTCAATCACTCTCCTTAGGTTTTCATCCAATTGTAAGTTACACCTTTTAGGAGGCATATGTATGTGTTACCTACAGGCCGAGTAAAAATTTTAAGGCTTTATTTTTGTTCCTGAAGTATCTACAGGAGAACAGGTAATATAATATAGGCTCAGTGGAGAAGTTCAGTGTAACTCAGCACTTAGCTTCTTTAATAAAGCTCTTGGAGCAAAACTAGTCAGAGGCTGAAGGTGATACTGCTTCTACTTCTTCATATCCACAATCCAGTGACTGTGCTGAATTACATTGAACTTCTCAACTGAGCCTATATTATATTACCTGTTCTGTAGATACTTCAGGAACAAAAATGAAACCTTGAAATTTTTACTCAGCCTGTAGGTAACATATACATATGCCTCCTAAAAGGTGTAACTTACAATTGGATGAAAAACCACATTTTGACAGTGGTCTGTGTGTGGCCAGATTTCACCCGCAGCCGCAGAGTGTTTGGTGGCTGGCTTGTCAGTGCTTTGACTCGCCAGCAGTGGCCAAACAGCAGTACAGCTGCAGCATCAGCTTCCATCTTCTGGTCAGTGTACATCTACAGATTTGTTCTCCCTTAGCTTGCCCGCCATGGGTGCGTGTTTCTGGCTGCTGATTAGCCACCTAAGAAAGTAGTCTTCAGAATCCTGATTTAAGCTGTGTTATCCCTGACCAAGTGGTCTCCCTGCACAGTGCTCTCAGTGTTCTGAGTATAATCCAAAGTATGTCTTTCTCAAACTCAGACATGGGCGCAGCCGTGTTGGAAGCGGTCACCTGATCAGTTTCAGCCATTCCAGTTGCTGCTTGCAGTCAGCTGATTGCAGGAGTCATTCTCTGCTCCCTAGCTGGTATAAAAGGGGCAATCTGGGAAGTCACAGGCTGCCAGTGCAATGATATCCATAGCCTAGCAGTGTGTCTCCAGTGAGTTCCTGTGGAATAATTTCCTATTTAGGGACTCTAGTGTAGATTTCCATCCTGCTGCACCACCTGGCTCCAATCGATTCCAGTCCGATATTTGCTCCAATCAGTTCCAGTCCGATAATTATAGTACGGTATCGGTTCCTGTCTGATACTATCTACATCGGTTTCAGTCTGATACTCTCTCCATTGGTTCCAGTCCATCACTCTTTCTTTCGGTTCTAGTCCGATACTCTCTCCATCAGTTCCAGTTCGATAATCTCTCCATTGGTTCCAGGCCGATAATCTCTCCACCAATTCCAGTCCGATATTGCACCATCGGTTCCACCCACAACTCTCTCCACTGGTTCCAGACCGATAATCTCTCCATTGGTTCCATTCCAATGATAGTACCATCAGTTTAGGTCGATATCTTTATTCACAGTTTCAGGTCATCACCAGCTTCACTGTTCTCTGTCCGACAATCCAAATTTGTGGAACTCAATCAGTAAAAATATTCACTCAGTAAAAATACTCCTCAGTCTCCTGTCTCGTTACTTCTCAGAGTCTGTCTAGTGCTAGTACTGAGTGAACCAGTCAGGGGACCACGACCTGCTTAAAATCTCAACGCTGGGATTCTGACAACGATCGGAATACTGGGGCTGCTTAGAGTTAGGCTGTGGTGGTAGGGAGGTTAGATTTCTACTGCGGGGAGAGTGTAAGGCACAAACAGAGAGGATGAGGGTTAGGCTGTGGAGTTGGGAGGGCTATGTTTAGGCTGTGGAGAGAGGGACTAGCTTTAGGCACCACTGGGAGGGTTAGAGTTAGACTGCGGGGGGCGGGGCTGCAGGGGGGGGAGTGATCAGGGTTAGGGTCAGGCTGCAGGGAGGTAGGGTTAGGGAGGTAGGAGATTAGGCTTGGTATACTTACCTAGTAAGTGTCAGGATGCTGCACATCGGGATTCCGTTGTCAGTATTCTGACCACCATCATCCCAAGAGCCGGGATACTGATACCATCCCCATAGACACATTAAATGCTCTAGAGAATTCATCCAGTGCTGTAGTGTCCAGATGAGCAAATATTTTGGCTCAAACGTGTGCAGCATCTACTACAATTGTGGCCTGTGGCCACTCCATAGATGCCTTAGCATGAGTGCATTTTACATTACCAAAATGAGGCTCCATAAAGCAATGGCTGACAGATACAGTACTTGTGTTCTATGCAGCCCTATTGTGTGGAGGGGCTAAACACCGTGTTCTATATACAAGAACAAACCAACATTTTTTAACTTGTTGCCAGAAGATAATGACACAAACAAATTAGATACAAAGATAGAATGGGCTTACTATCTAAGATGTGTGGGCAACACTTGTTACATAACGTAGTGAAATAATAATTGTAGTTGCTGATGGGAATAGTATGTGTTTCTATTGTAAGTCAGAAGCAGTAACAACTCAAGATGTGGGACTGCAGCGCAGTTTAAAAATCAAATTGGGGAGCCATACCAACTGCCACCCAAACGTTGCAGTACTCTCTAGCAGTTGGTGTGACTCCTCTATTTGAATTCTGGTGCTGCCACCATTCAGAAGAACTATCAGACATCCGTTGTAAAGCAGTAATGGGTGACTGGCAGCTATTAGTGGGGCATAACTGTGGCATGAGGAGAAACATTAGAAGCAGAGACATAAAACATATACTAGTCACTATATAAAACATAAGAATGCCAACCATAAATGTCCTTCACTATTTATCCCAACTGGACCTCCATTCTCTTCTAGTTCTGGAAAATGGCTTTTGCTTTCATAACGTACAGGTACTGTAGTATCATAGTCATACACCAGTTTGGAGCAGCTGTGTGCCTGGTGTTTTATTTACTATCATTTTCACTGCTAAACCAGGATGGTTGTTTGCTGTGATTGATGGCTGTAGCTGCTGACCCCAAGGATGCTGTGGAGATCACCAAAGGATGAACAGAAATGGCAACAGCAAGGTCAGTTGTGCCATGTCCAGCTGCTGGTGCACCGAGGTGGTATTATTCTGGTATTCTTGACACTACCATGTAATATCACACTACCCTAGCATATTGTTAGCATTTTTAATTCACTTACTGCTGTCTCCCCACCTTCTGGTTATTTCTGTTGAACTGCCCTTACTATCTCTGTGGTCTGGACATTCATTCCTTGTTGACATCTGTTAACAGGTCTACATGTCAGGCTTCCATACTGGTGCCCATATCTTTCCAATCTATAAAGAGTAAGACTATGAAATTGATGCCAGAATCAGGAGCAGTTGTGTACCAGGCATGCAATAACAGGTCCGTAATGTGCTCTCTGCTGGCACCAGCACCATGAGCACATGACCACAGAGGGAACAGTGCCACAAGCACCGGGAAGTTCAGCCCTGCCCGGATTGCCCAGGGGATGCTTTGAGCAGCTGTTCAGACTTCAGGGTGGTACTTCAGTAGTGAACCTGATTGCAAAGTGCCCTTCTAGGCCATGGGGCAGGGACAGTGTCGCCCCCAGAACATTTGTACCTGGCTTTTGGCTGTAATAATGTACAGTATACCTTTATGAAATACCCTTTCCTTATTGAAAAAATATTAGACATCTCAGAGGTTGAGGAGGAATATTTGTTACCCTTTGCACTGACATATTTGGGCGGTATTCAAATGATATATCACGCCCAATCTCCTTTCTAAAGTGATCCCCATTATTGCGCATATCGCACCCATAGTAATCAGGTTTAGCTGCGTAAAGATTTGGGTACCTCGCTACCTCGGGGGTAGCGAGCTGAAATGATGATTCCACGCCCATCAGCAGAAACAGAACGGATGTGGAAGGGGGTGGAAAGAGTTGAATACCACCCTTTATGTCCTTTAGAAAAACAAACCTAAGTACTTTGCAGAAATAGATATTGCTCAGTCAGTTTATACATTTGTTGCAGGTGCCAGAGGGAGGGCTAATCCATACAGGATACATGCCAAGAAATAGCCCCAGCAACAAAGTTCGAAAGGGCCTATTCTATTGTGGACATAGGGAGTCATTCCGAGTTGATCGCTCGCTGGCTAGTTTTAGCAGCCGTGCAAACGCTATGCCGCCGCCCACTGGGGAGTGTATTTTAGCTTAGCAGAAGTGTGAACGCATGTGCAGCCGAGATCTGCAAAAACAGTTTGTGCAGTTTCTGAGTAGCTCTGAACCTACTCAGCGCTTGCGATCACTTCAGCCTATTTATATTCAGATTTGACATCATACACCTGCCCAGCGAACGCCCAGCCATGCCTGCATTTTTTCAGACACACCTGCGTTTTTGCAAACCCTCCCTGAAAATGGTCAGTTGACACCCAGAAACGCCTCCTTTCTGTCAATCTTCTTGCGGCCATCAGTGCAACTGAAAACTTCGCTACAACCCGTGCAAAACCACAACGGGCTTTGTACCCGTTCGTCGCGCGTGCGCATTGCGGGGCATACGCATGAGCAGAAATGCCATTTTTTAGCCTGAACGCTGTGCTGTGAACAACGGCAGCTAGCGATCAACTCAGAATGACCCCCATAATGCAGGAGTCTCAGTTACACACATATGCAATGCTATGACCTCAAGGTAATCCTGCTAATAGAGTCTAGCTACTTCTAGATTACAAGAGCCCTTATATGTGGCACACATATTCATATGCTCTTAAATTGAGAGCCAATTTACCTGGAGATATCTCAGGAACCCCCAAAATGGCAATAAGAGGACAAGCACCAACTATTGACCCCGTACATGTCTCACAAGCAACATACAGTCATGGAGGTTGCTCAATCACTTTTTATGTTCAGAAGAGAGTTTCTCAGTTGATTTAAAAGCACACATGCAGAACAAAAGTGCCAAAACTTTTAGAGCTAGTCCCACTTCACTGGCCAGAACATGATTTCTGTGCCTGGTTTACCGCCAGACAACATTTGAAAGTACAATGACAAAATGAAAATAAAGATAAAGAAATGTTTGCACAAAGTGTTTTGCAAGTAACAGCTTTCTACTTATTGTGCATTTCCAATTCCCAATTCATGCTTTCACAGAACTGCTCAATTCTCAGGGTACATGGAAAGTGGATTGCACCACATTTGGCTCCCAGCCCTTTGATAACAGCACACAAAGCTTTTAAGGACAGGTCATCTATGAGAGTAGTTCAGTCAGTTTCTACTTATCTACTCACTTACCCACTGTATCAACAGATTTTTCAGTTTAAGCCTTAAGTTTATTCTGATAGACTACTTCTAGACCCTGAGAGAAACTTAAAGGGGGGTAACAGCAATTCAAGAGAATTAAGATGATGAAATTAAAATGCAGGAAGTGGTCATTTTGTTGCTCAGGAAAAAGCTTCCTATAGAATAAGTATCTGGGTGACAATTTGAGGTGTATAGATTCTAGATTGTATTTTAAACTGCTATGGATATCTTAAATAATGAAATGACAGTTTCAACACTGTATTATGACATTAGAAAGTCTGATTTATGAAATGACACTAGAACAGATCTAGATAGAGATGTGGAGATGTGTACCGACCATTTTTGCTGGTTTTGGTTCTAATTTGTCATCTGGTTTTCGTTTTCCCAAAGTGCTGTTCTTAGAGTATTATAAACCTTATTACCATTAATTTCTGGTCAATCTTAACCACCTCACAGCTCACAATATTGTTAACATCCAGTTTAGGCTGAAGGCTGCAGCAAGCTGGCTGGTTACTAAGCGATAGAGCAGCGACACAAACACATGGTAGTTTATAGCACAGTTATGAAACATTGCCATATAAATGTGGCAGAAATTAAAAGTGGTGCAAGATGGAATTGTCCTTGTGTTGACTCCTCTGCATCACCACTGGGTTTTTTTGGAGAAACTGAGTTTTCTCCTGGCAGCAGCAATAGTATTGGGTTGCTGTTCCTGCTCTTCTCTAAACTGATTATTATCCATTTTTTAACTCGCAGCTCAGCTCACATTGCGTAGAGTCAGACCACTTTTATATGTACGTGAAGTAAACAAAGCGTATTGAGATACAGCGTACTGGGGTGCAGTGCACAGGACAGTACAAACAAATTATAAAACAATATTTCTCTAACGTCCTAGTGGATGCTGGGGACTCCGAAAGGACCATGGGGAATAGCGGCTCCGCAGGAGACTGGGCACAAAGTAAAAGCTTTAGGACTAGCTGGTGTGCACTGGCTCCTCCCCCTATGACCCTCCTCCAAGCCTCAGTTAAGATTTTGTGCCCGAACGAGAAGGGTGCAATCTAGGTGGCTCTCCTGAGCTGCTTAGAGTAAAAGTTTAAATAGGTTTTTTATTTTCAGTGAGACCTGCTGGCAACAGGCTCACTGCATCGGGGGACTAAGGGGAGAAGGAGCGAACTCACCTGCGTGCAGAGTGGATTGGGCTTCTTAGGCTACTGGACATTAGCTCCAGAGGGACGATCACAGGCCCAGCCATGGATGGGTCCCGGAGCCGCGCCGCCGGCCCCCTTACAGATGCTGAAGCAAGAAGAGGTCCATAAATCGGCGGCAGAAGACTTTCCTGTCTTCATAAGGTAGCGCACAGCACTGCAGCTGTGCGCCATTGCTCTCAGCACACTTCACACTTCGGTCACTGAGGGTGCAGGACGCTGGGGGGGGGGGCGCCCTGGGAAGCAATGAATTTACCTTATTTGGCAAAAAATACATCACATATAGCTCCTGGGCTATATGGATGTATTTAACCCCTGCCAGTTTTCCAGAAAAAAGCGGGAGAAGAGCCCGCCGTGAAGGGGGCGGGGCCTATCTCCTCAGCACACAGCGCCATTTTTCCCACACAGCTCCGCTGGTAGGAAGGCTCCCAGAATCTCCCCTGCATCCTGCAACTACAGAAACAGGGTAAAAAAGAGAGGGGGGCACTTATTTGGCAAAATAACAGATATAAGCAGCTATAAGGGATAGACACTTATGGTAAGGTTGTCCCTATACAAATATAGCGCTCTGGTGTGTGCTGGCAAACTCTCCCTCTGTCTCCCCAAGGGGCTAAGTGGGTCCTGTCCTCTATCAGAGCATTCCCTGTGTGTGTGCTGGGTGTCGGTACGTGTGTGTCGACATGTATGAGGAGGAAAATGATGTGGAGGCGGAGCAATTGCCTATAATGGTGATGTCACCCCCTAGGGAGTCGACACCTGAATGGATGGCCGTAATTAAGGAATTACGTGACAGTGTCGGCACGTTACAGAAAACTGTTGACGACATGAGACAGCCGGCAGCTCAGTTAGTGCCTGTCCAGGCGTCTCAAACACCGTCAGGGGCTATTAAACGCCCGTTACCTCAGTGGATCGACATGGACCCAGACACAGACACTGACTCCAGTGTCGACGGTGAAGAAACAAACGTATTTTCCAGTAGGGCCACACGTTACATGATCACGGCAATGAAGGAGGTTTTGCACATCTCTGATACTGCAAGTACCACAAAAAGGGGTATTATGTGGGGTGTGAAAAAACTACCCGTAGTTTTTCCTGAATCAGATGAATTGAATGAAGTGTGTGATGAAGCGTGGGTTACCCCCGACAAAAAACTGCTAATTTCTAAAAAATTATTGGCACTATATCCCTTCCCACCAGAGGTTAGGGCTCGTTGGGAAACACCCCCTAGGGTGGATAAGGCGCTCACACGCTTATCAAAACAAGTGGCGTTACCGTCTCCAGAAACGGCCGCCCTTAAGGAGCCAGCAGATAGGAGGCTGGAAAATATCCTTAAAAGTATATACACACATACTGGTGTTATACTGCGACCAGCAATAGCCTCAGCCTGGATGTGCAGTGCTGAGGTGGCTTGGTCGGATTCCCTGACTGAAAATATTGATACCCTGGACAGGGACAATATATTATTGACTATAGAGCATTTAAAGGATGCATTCCTATATATGCGAGATGCACAGAGAGACATTTGCACTCTGGCATCAAGAGTAAGTGCGATGTCCATTTCTGCCAGAAGAGGATTATGGACGCGACAGTGGTCAGGGGATGCGGATTCCAAACGGCATATGGAAGTATTGCCGTATAAAGGGGAGGAGTTATTTGGGGGCGGTCTCTCGGACCTGGTGGCCACGGCAACGGCTGGGAAATCCACCTTTTTACCCCAAGTCACCTCGCAGCAGAAAAAGATACCGCCTTTTCAGGCTCAGTCCTTTCGTCCCCATAAGGGCAAGCGGGCAAAAGGCCACTCATATCTGCCCCGGGGCAGAGGAAGGGGAAAAAGACTGCAACAGACAGCTTCTTCCCACGACCAGAAGCCCTCCCCCGCTTCTGCCAAGTCCTCAGCATGACGCTGGGGCCTTACAAGCGGACTCAGGCACGGTGGGGGCCCGTCTCAAGAATTTCAGCGCGCAGTGGGCTCACTCGCAGGTGGACCCCTGGATCCTGCAGGTAGTATCTCAGGGGTACAAATTGGAATTCGAGACGTCTCCCCCTCGCCGGTTCCTGAAGTCTGCTTTACCAACGTCTACCCCCGACAGGGAGGCGGTATTGGAAGCCATTCACAAGCTGTATTCCCAGCAAGTGATAATCAAGGTACCCCTCCTACAACAGGGAAAGGGGTTTTACTCCACGCTGTTTGTGGTACCGAAGCCGGACGGCTCGGTGAGACCCATTTTAAATCTGAAAGCCTTGAACACTTACATAAAAAGGTTCAAGTTCAAGATGGAGTCACTCAGAGCAGTGATAGCGAATCTGGAAGAAGGGGACTACATGGTGTCTCTGGACATCAAGGATGCTTACCTCCATGTCCCAATTTGCCCTTCTCACCAAGGGTACCTCAGGTTTGTGGTACAGAACTGTCACTATCAGTTTCAGACGCTGCCGTTTGGATTGTCCACGGCACCCCGGGTCTTTACCAAGGTAATGGCCGAAATGATGATTCTTCTTCGAAGAAAAGGCGTCTTAATTATCCCTTACTTGGACGATCTCCTGATAAGGGCACGGTCCAGAGAACAGTTAGAGGTCGGAGTAGCACTATCTCAAATAGTACTACGACAGCACGGATGGATTCTAAATATTCCAAAATCGCAGCTGATTCCGACGACACGTCTGCTGTTCCTAGGGATGATTCTGGACACAGTACAGAAAAAGGTGTTTCTCCCGGAAGAGAAAGCCAGGGAGTTATCCGACCTAGTCAGGAAACTCCTAAGACCAGGCCAGGTGTCAGTGCATCAGTGCACAAGGGTCCTGGGAAAGATGGTGGCTTCTTACGAAGCGATTCCATTCGGCAGATTCCACGCAAGAACTTTTCAGTTGGATCTGCTAGACAAATGGTCCGGATCGCATCTTCAAATGCATCAGCGGATAACCCTGTCTCCAAGGACAAGGGTGTCTCTCCTGTGGTGGTTACAGAGTGCTCATCTCCTAGAGGGCCGCAGATTCGGCATTCAGGATTGGGTCCTGGTGACCACGGATGCCAGCCTGAGAGGCTGGGGAGCAGTCACACAGGGAAAAAATTTCCAGGGCTTGTGGTCAAGCATGGAAACGTCACTTCACATAAATATCCTGGAACTAAGGGCCATTTACAATGCCCTAAGTCAGGCAAGGCCTCTGCTTCAGGGTCAGCCAGTATTGATCCAGTTGGACAACATCACGGCAGTCGCCCACGTAAACAGACAGGGCGGCACAAGAAGCAGGAGGGCAATGACGGAAGTGACAAGGATTCTTCGCTGGGCGGAAAATCATGTGATAGCACTGTCAGCAGTGTTCATTCCGGGAGTGGACAACTGGGAAGCAGACTTCCTCAGCAGACACGATCTTCACCCGGGGGAGTGGGGACTTCACCCAGAAGTCTTCCACATGATTGTAAACCGTTGGGAAAAACCAAAGGTGGACATGATGGCGTCTCGCCTCAACAAAAAACTGGACAGATATTGCTCCAGGTCAAGGGACCCTCAGGCAATAGCTGTGGACGCTCTGGTAACACCGTGGGTGTACCGGTCAGTGTGTGTGTTCCCTCCTCTTCCTCTCGTACCAAAAGTACTGAGAATCATAAGAAGGAGAGGAGTAAAGACTATACTCGTGGCTCCGGATTGGCCAAGAAGGACTTGGTACCCGGAAATTCAAGAGATGCTCACGGAAGACCCGTGGCCTCTACCTCTAAGACAGGACCTGCTCCAGCAGGGACCATGTCTGTTCCAAGACTTACCGCGGCTGCGTTTGACGGCATGGCGGTTGAACGCCGGATCCTGAAGGAAAAAGGCATTCCGGATGAAGTCATCCCTACCCTGATCAAAGCCAGGAAGGATGTAACCGTACAACATTATCACCGTATTTGGCGTAAATATGTTGCGTGGTGCGAGGCAAGGAAGGCCCCTACGGAGGAATTTCAACTGGGTCGATTCCTGCATTTCCTGCAAACAGGACTGTCTATGGGCCTCTAATTAGGGTCCATTAAGGTTCAAATTTCGGCCCTGTCGATATTCTTCCAAAAAGAACTAGCTTCTGTTCCTGAAGTTCAGACGTTTGTCAAGGGAGTACTGCATATACAGCCTCCTTTTGTGCCTCCAGTGGCACCTTGGGATCTCAATGTAGTGTTGGGATTCCTAAAATCACATTGGTTTGAACCACTCACCACTGTGGACTTGAAATATCTCACATGGAAAGTGGTAATGCTGTTAGCCCTGGCTTCAGCCAGGCGTGTATCAGAATTGGCGGCTTTATCCTATAAAAGCCCTTACCTAATTTTTCATACGGACAGGGCAGAATTGAGGACTCGTCCTCAATTTCTCCCTAAGGTGGTTTCAGCATTTCACTTAAACCAACCTATTGTGGTGCCTGCGGCTACTAGGGACTTGGAGGATTCCAAGTTGCTGGACGTAGTCAGGGCCCTGAAAATATATGTTTCCAGGACGGCTGGAGTCAGAAAATCTGACTCGCTGTTTATCCTGTATGCACCCAACAAGCTGGGTGCTCCTGCTTCTAAGCAGACGATTGCTCGTTGGATTTGTAGTACAATTCAGCTTGCACATTCTGTGGCAGGCCTGCCACAGCCAAAATCTATAAAAGCCCATTCCACACGGAAAGTGGGCTCATCTTGGGCGGCTGCCCGAGGGGTCTCGGCTTTACAACTTTGCCGAGCTGCTACTTGGTCAGGGGCAAACACGTTTGCTAAATTCTACAAATTTGATACCCTGGCTGAGGAGGACCTGGAGTTCTCTCATTCGGTGCTGCAGAGTCATCCGCACTCTCCCGCCCGTTTGGGAGCTTTGGTATAATCCCCATGGTCCTTTCGGAGTCCCCAGCATCCACTAGGACGTTAGAGAAAATAAGAATTTACTTACCGATAATTCTATTTCTCATAGTCCGTAGTGGATGCTGGGCGCCCATCCCAAGTGCGGATTGTCTGCATTACTTGTACATAGTTATTGTTACAAAAATCGGGTTATTGTTGTTGTGAGCCATCTTTTCAGAGGCTCCTTCTGTTATCATGCTGTTAACTGGGTTCAGATCACAAGTTGTACGGTGTGATTGGTGTGGCTGGTAAGAGTCTTACCCGGGATTCAAAATCCTTCCTTATTGTGTACGCTCGTCCGGGCACAGTATCCTAACTGAGGCTTGGAGGAGGGTCATAGGGGGAGGAGCCAGTGCACACCAGCTAGTCCTAAAGCTTTTACTTTGTGCCCAGTCTCCTGCGGAGCCGCTATTCCCCATGGTCCTTTCGGAGTCCCCAGCATCCACTACGGACTATGAGAAATAGAATTATCGGTAAGTAAATTCTTATTTTTTTTATTCTATTTCTAACGGCCAGCTCACCTTACACTGCATGGAGTCAGACCGCATTTATAATATGTACGTGAAGTGAGCAAAGCGCACTGTGGTACAGAGAGTGCTGGGGTGCAGTGCACAGAACAGTAGAAATTATACAGCAATATATTTTTGCATTCTTTTTTTAACTGTCAGCTCAGCTCACACTGTGGAGTCACAGGGCTTATATGTGTACGTGAACAAATGCACTAGGGTACAGTACAAAAAGGTTGTACAAACTAGAACTTTTTCTAATATTTTTTAACTTTATTTTATTTAAAAAGTAATTTTTGTCAGCAGACAATATGGAGTCATACTGCTTTTATACACGCAGTGGGTGGGGTATGGCGTGAGCACTCAGTGCAGCACCACAGTGTCACAGAATTAAACTAAGGTGACTGGACACAGCTTGTGGATGGGCACAACTTAGCCACTTGCAGATGGACGTAGCACAGCCACTTGTAGATGGACACAGCAAAGCCACTTAATGGACACAGCACAGACACTCGCAGATGGACACAGCTCAGCCACTTGATAGACATAGCACAGCCACTTGTAGATGGACACAGCACAGCCACTTAATGGACATAGCACAGCCACTTAAAGGACACAGAAAAAACACTTGTAGATGTACACAGCACAGCCACTTAATGGGCACAGTATAACCACTTGTAGATGGACACAGCACAGCCAATTAATGGACACAGCACAGCCACTCGCAGATGGACACAGCGCAGCCACTTGATGGACATAGCACAGCGACTTGTAGATGGACACAGCACAGCCACTTAATGGACATAGCACAGCCACTTAAAGGACACAGCAAAAACACTTGTAGATGTACACAGCACAGCCACTTAATGGGCACAGCATAAACACTTGTAGATGGACACAGCACAGCCACTTAATGGGCACAGCATAAACACTTGTAGATGGACACAGCACAGCCACTTAATGGGCACAGCATAACCACTTGTAGATGGACACAGCACAGCCACTTAATGGACACAGCACAGCCACTTGTAGATGGACACAGCACAGCCACTTGATAGACATAGCACAACCACTTGTAGATGGACACAGCACAGCCAATTAATGGACACAGCACGGCTCAGATTCCAGGTAATCTGAACGGCTCATCTCTAGCTCTAGTATGTTTTTAGAAATACAATATTGTCATCTATGTCCTAGGAATTTAATACAGCACTTGGTCTCCAACTTTTTATGTGATTGTTTCTTATAGTCCAAATTTACATATGTATTAAAAAATAAGTAATTTGATAGTTTTTTTCCATGATAAATAAGACCATACCCTCCAACATTTTACACAGAAAAATCGGTACAAATCCGAAAAGGGGGCGTGGCCGCGTTTAAAGGGGGCCGTGGTCACGCCCCTTTTCCTATACTTTCAATGGAAGTTTGGAGAGGCAAAAATCGGTACAGACCATGAAAAAAAGGTACTGTACCTATTAAAAAGGTACAGTTGGAGGGTATGTAAGACCAATTAGTTGCACACAGGCATGAGAGTTCTGCAGCAAGGCAGTGAGATAATTTGTCCACAGTACCTAGTATAAAATCCCCTGGAACTAGACAACAGGTTAAGAAACATCCTTTAAAAAAAATGACTTTACCTATTACCACCTACAGTAGAATCTTCTTTTCCGTTTTGCTTTCTTACTTCATTAAATCAGATATCCCTTCCATCTGAAGCACTGATATCCCCTCTGGGCCTGTAAATAATTCTGGAACTGTTCACAAAGTACACACAGACAATCTCTCACTCTGCAGGTTTCCCACTGGCTACAGCTCACCTCAAACATGAGACAAGACAAGGGCAATGCCACAGTAGGGTTCTAGCTACTACACTGTGATGCAGATGACCTTGAGCAGGTAAAATAATCAGTTGAGCTGCATGATAGTGACACTTGCTGGATTATTTAAATTACATCTTTGAATTGGGAACAGTAGGAGTAGTAATAGAGACATTTGACCATGTATATGTATAAGCAAGAAAGTGAACTAAGCAGCAAGGACAGAATGTCAAAGATACTGTAGCTCCGCTCAGTGGTACATTAAGGGGGGCTAGCTGTGGCCAGCAAATGTGCTGGTTACAGCACTGCGCATCCACAGTAAAATGTGGCTGGATTTAAAGCTAGCTTCCGCATTGTTCCACCTCTTCAAACATAAGCATATATGTATGTCTACATACAGTGTAGATGTAGTATTAAAATAAAATACTTTTTAAATAATGTATTTATTTTTTCTAAAAATGAAAGTTATGGGTTAATTATATGAGTGCCATTGTAGTTCACCAGCACTGTATTGCTTCATGAAGCACTGTTTTCAATTAGTCCGCTCAGTGCTGGATTAAACCTTGTGGTGGCCCCTAGGAGGTTAGGAGCTCGAAATCTCAGGGCCCCCATAGCAAATTATCTCCTAATACATTTTTAATTTTACCAACCAATAGTCTACGATATGTAAACTGTAATGTGAATCTGATGTCTATGGTTTATGTACTTTAAGTTGTTAATGGGTACATTACATGAATACAGTATTTTCTCTATAGAGCCTTTAAAGTAGAGTTTTTGTTTCTTTGAGTTGATTATTTTTTTCTATCTTTTGGAAATAATTAAGGAAAGCTTGAATGTGATTTTCTCTCAAGATCATATCAATATTTTGATCCGTTGTCACAGGGCCCCTAAAAGGCGTGGGGCCAATAGGCAGGTGCCTACTCTGCCTATTTGGTAATCCAGCACTGAGCCTGCTGACGACTTGCTGGCCTCAAGTCAGTGCACAAGCCATCACTTTGTCCAGGCAGTGTAAGCTTCAAAACATCAATTCAAGTGGAAGTAGAGATGCTTAGCTGCCTGACACTTCAAGTCTGGCTGTGGAGCCCACAGTTTGCTTTTCATGACAGGCAACATAGCAGCAACTCAGGTTTACTGCCATGCCGTCTGCCATTGCAGAGTGTAGGCCACAGACACTAGGGGGTATATTTACTAAAAGTCAATTTGGGTCGATGTTGATCAATTTTTGGTCGATGTTGATGAATTTTTGGTTGAGTTTGTGTTTCAGGGACTAAATCACACATTAACTAACAGATTATTTTTGATATCCTTTTGAAAAAAATGTCAAAAATAATCTGTTAGTAAATGTGGGATTTAGGAATATATTTACTAAATACTGATCTGGGTCGATTTTTGATCGGTTTGGTCAATTTTGTATTTCAGGGTCTAAATTCCACATTTACAGATGATTAGAACAAGTCGCTACAGTGTCGCTACGTTCAAAATGTTATGCCCAAAAGTCAGTGAAACTATATAGTGGTTAGGGGAAGTTCGGCTTCAAGTAGTAGTAACGTTCTCATGATATGATCTAACAAAACGTAAACCACTATTTTTATGTCCAAAAGTGGTAGTAATAGGATACTATTTAAAAAAAAAATAGGAGCCTAGGGGCACAGAACACATCTAATGACCTCCAGATGAACAGTGGAATCTATCAATAATTTTTTTGTTTTTCTGGATCAAGATTATCTCTTTACTGTTTTTACATCAAACATAAAATATTCAAAAAGACCCCTGAGTTCATCACAGTGCCCGAGGCATTTACCTCCTCAATTCATTCTTTAGCTGTGCTCCCTACGGATACTGTATTGATAATCATGATTGTAATAAAGATCACCAAGAAGGAGCAGTGATTTACTTTACTGGTGTTTGTAGTTTGTAGTCTAAATAATAGGTTTCGGACTAAGAGGTTCCATATTTTGTTTATAGGATTTGTAGAGGTAATTGTAGTCCTGGAAAATACCAAATGATCTTAACTAATTAAAAATAAAAACGCAGTTGAATAAAGGAATCTAGCAGACTACAGTGAGATTAAGATGACCCACATAATTCCAATGGTGTAAATGTCAAAGAAGGGTGTAAGTGTGAAACAGGGGCATCTGTGATAAATTAGGCTAAGTTTATTAATGCTATAGAAACTGTAGATGAACACAGATGATAAAGTGGTAAAAAATCCCCAAAGATATTTATGTAGTATACCTGGTGGGAGTCTAGGATTGTCAACCTCTCAAACAAGAGGCAGCAGGTTAAGCTTATCTTTATGCCAGTATAGCTAATTTACAATACTGTACATCTGCAATGCATAAAGGTAAATGTAGGGTCCTTGGGTTGATATCTGTAACCACTTACTGTCTAGTTCAACGTTTTTGTTTTCATCCACAATTCTGTTCCTTCCTCGCTGTACAAGAAACATAACTTAAGGGCCCTACACATATGGCAATGTGCGGCCGAGGTGCCCAATGGCCGATACGGCCGGCGGGCAACCCGGCGGGGAAAGGGGGGGGGGGGGGGAGGGAAGTTTCTGCATACCCTATTACTAAAGATATTTCTCTGACGTCCTAGTGGATGCTGGGGACTCCGTAAGGACCATGGGGAATAGCGGCTCCGCAGGAGACTGGGCACAGCTAAGAAAGATTTAGGACTACCTGGTGTGCACTGGCTCCTCCCACTATGACCCTCCTCCAGACTTCAGTTAGAATCCTGAGCCCGGCTGAGCTGGATGCACACTAGGGGCTCTCCTGAGCTCCTAGAGAGAAAGTATATTTTAGGTTTTTTATTTTACAGTGAGATCTGCTGGCAACAGACTCACTGCAGCGAGGGACTAAGGGGAGAAGAAGCGAACCTACCTAACTGGTGGTAGCTTGGGCTTCTTAGGCTACTGGACACCATTATCTCCAGAGGGATCGACCGCATGGAACCGGCCATTGGTGTTCGGTCCCGGAGCCGCGCCGCCGGCCCCCTTACAGAGCCAGAAGCAAGAAGAATCCGGAAAATCGGCGGCAGAAGACATCAGTCTTCACCAAGGTAGCGCACAGCACTGCAGCTGTGCGCCATTGCTCCTCATACACACTTCCCACTCCAGTCACTGAGGGTGCAGGGCGCTGGGGGGGGGGGGGGGGGGCGCCCTGAGAAGCAATAAATACACCTTGGCTGGCAAATATATCACAATATATAGCCCCAGGGGCTATATATGTGATAAATACCCCTGCCAGAATCCATAAAAAAGCGGCAGAAAAGTCAGCCGAAAAAGGGGCGGAGCTATCTCCCTCAGCACACTGGCGCCATTTCTCCCTCACAGCTCCGCTGGAAGGAAGCTCCCTGGCTCTCCCCTGCAGTCTACACTACAGAAAAGGGTAAAAAAGAGAGGGGGGGCACTAAATTTAGGCGCAATATACATATAGCAGCTATAAGGGGATATAATTTAGTTAATCCCTGATTTATATAGCGCTCTGGTGTGTGCTGGCATACTCTCTCTCTGTCTCCCCAAAGGGCTTGGTGGGGTCCTGTCTTCTGTCAGCGCATTCCCTGTGTGTGTGCGGTGTGTCGGTACGGCTGTGTCGACATGTTTGATGAGGAGACTTATGTGGAGGAGGAGCAGGTGCCTATAAATATGTTGTCACCCCCTGCGGGGCAGACACCGGAGTGGATGGACTTGTGGAAGGAATTACGCGAAAGTGTCGACTCCTTACTAGAGATGAGCGGGTTCGGTTTCTCTGAATCCGAACCCGCCCGAACTTCATGGTTTTTTTCACGGGTCCGAGCAGACTCGGATCCTCCCGCCTTGCTCGGTAAACCCGAACGTCATCATGACGCTGTCGGATTCTCGCGAGACTCGGATTCTATATAAGGAGCCGCGCGTCGCCGCCATTTTCACACGTGCATTGAGATTGATAGTGAGAGGACGTGGCTGGCGTCCTCTCCATTTAGATTATAAGAGAGAGAGATTTACTGGAGCTTAGGACTAGGAGGAGTACTGTAGAAGTGTAGAGAGTGCAGAGAGTTTACTAGTGAGTGACCACCAGACAGTGCAGTTTATTTAATATATCCGTTCTCTGCCTGAAAAAAGCGATACACACAGTGACTCAGTCACATACCATATCTGTGTGCACTGCTCAGGCTCAGCCCAGTGTGCTGCATCATCTATATATATTATATATCTGTCTGACTGCTCAGCTCACACAGCTTATAATTGTGGGGGAGACTGGGGAGCACTGCAGTGCCAGTTACAGGTTATAGCAGGAGCCAGGAGTACATAATATTATATTAAAATTAAACAGTGCACACTTTTGCTGCAGGAGTGCCACTGCCAGTGTGACTGACCAGTGACCTGACCACACTGACCACCAGTATAGTTAGTAGTATACTTATATTGTGATTGCCTGAAAAAGTTAAACACTCGTCGTGTGACTTCACTTGTGTGTTGTTGTTTTTTTTATTCTATAAAAATAAAACTCATTCTGCTGACAGACAGTGTCCAGCAGGTCCGTCATTATATAATATATAATATATACCTGTCCGGCTGCAGTAGTGATATATATATATTTTTTATATCATTTATCATCCAGTCGCAGCAGACACAGTACGGTAGTTCACGGCTGTGGCTACCTCTGTGTCTGCACTCGGCAGGCAGTCCGTCCATAATTGTATAATTGTATACCACCTAACCGTGGTTTTTTTTTCTTCTTTATACATACATACTACTACGACATCTCTTTATCAACCAGTCTATATTAGCAGCAGACACAGTACAGTACGGTAGTTCACGGCTGTGGCTACCTCTGTGTCTGCACTCGGCAGGCAGTCCGTCCATAATTGTATACCACCTAACCGTGGTTTTTTTTTCTTTCTTCTTTATACATACATAGTTACATAGACATCTCTTTATCAACCAGTCTATATTAGCAGCAGACACAGTACAGTACGGTAGTTCACGGCTGTGGCTACCTCTGTGTCTGCACTCGGCAGGCAGTCCGTCCATAATTGTATACCACCTAACCGTGGTTTTTTTTTCTTTCTTCTTTATACATACATAGTTACATAGACATCTCTTTATCAACCAGTCTATATTAGCAGCAGACACAGTACAGTACGGTAGTTCACGGCTGTGGCTACCTCTGTGTCTGCACTCGGCAGGCAGTCCGTCCATAATTGTATACCACCTAACCGTGGTTTTTTTTCTTTCTTCTTTATACATACATAGTTACATAGACATCTCTTTATCAACCAGTCTATATTAGCAGCAGACACAGTACAGTACGGTAGTTCACGGCTGTGGCTACCTCTGTGTCTGCACTCGGCAGGCAGTCCGTCCATAATTGTATACCACCTAACCGTGGTTTTTTTTTCTTTCTTCTTTATACATACATAGTTACATAGACATCTCTTTATCAACCAGTCTATATTAGCAGCAGACACAGTACAGTACGGTAGTTCACGGCTGTGGCTACCTCTGTGTCTGCACTCGGCAGGCAGTCCGTCCATAATTGTATACCACCTAACCGTGGTTTTTTTTTCTTTCTTCTTTATACATACATAGTTACATAGACATCTCTTTATCAACCAGTCTATATTAGCAGCAGACACAGTACAGTACGGTAGTTCACGGCTGTGGCTACCTCTGTGTCTGCACTCGGCAGGCAGTCCGTCCATAATTGTATACCACCTAACCGTGGTTTTTTTTTCTTTCTTCTTTATACATACATAGTTACATAGACATCTCTTTATCAACCAGTCTATATTAGCAGCAGACACAGTACAGTACGGTAGTTCACGGCTGTGGCTACCTCTGTGTCTGCACTCGGCAGGCAGTCCGTCCATAATTGTATACCACCTAACCGTGGTTTTTTTTTCTTTCTTCTTTATACATACATAGTTACATAGACATCTCTTTATCAACCAGTCTATATTAGCAGCAGACACAGTACAGTACGGTAGTTCACGGCTGTGGCTACCTCTGTGTCTGCACTCGGCAGGCAGTCCGTCCATAATTGTATACCACCTAACCGTGGTTTTTTTTTCTTTCTTCTTTATACATACATAGTTACATAGACATCTCTTTATCAACCAGTCTATATTAGCAGCAGACACAGTACAGTACGGTAGTTCACGGCTGTGGCTACCTCTGTGTCTGCACTCGGCAGGCAGTCCGTCCATAATTGTATACCACCTAACCGTGGTTTTTTTTTCTTTCTTCTTTATACATACATACTACTACGACATCTCTTTATCAACCAGTCTATATTATTAGCAGCAGACACAGTACAG
This sequence comes from Pseudophryne corroboree, assembly GCF_028390025.1. Lineage (NCBI taxonomy): Eukaryota > Metazoa > Chordata > Amphibia > Anura > Myobatrachidae > Pseudophryne > Pseudophryne corroboree. Next base: position 215,408,606 of record NC_086448.1, read on the forward strand.
TACGGTAGTTCACGGCTGTGGCTACCTCTGTGTCTGCACTCGGCAGGCAGTCCGTCCATAATTGTATACCACCTAACCGTGGTTTTTTTTTCTTTCTTCTTTATACATACATAGTTACATAGACATCTCTTTATCAACCAGTCTATATTAGCAGCAGACACAGTACAGTACGGTAGTTCACGGCTGTGGCTACCTCTGTGTCTGCACTCGGCAGGCAGTCCATCCATAATTGTATACCACCTAACCGTGGTTTTTTTTTCTTTCTTCTTTATACATACATAGTTACATAGACATCTCTTTATCAACCAGTCTATATTAGCAGCAGACACAGTACAGTACGGTAGTTCACGGCTGTGGCTACCTCTGTGTCTGCACTCGGCAGGCAGTCCGTCCATAATTGTATACCACCTAACCGTGGTTTTTTTTCTTTCTTCTTTATACATACATACTACTACGACATCTCTTTATCAACCAGTCTATATTATTAGCAGCAGACACAGTACAGTACGGTAGTTCACGGCTGTGGCTACCTTTGTGTCTGCACTCGGCAGGCAGTCCGTCCATAATTGTATACCACCTAACCGTGGTTTTTTTTTCTTTCTTCTTTATACATACATAGTTACATAGACATCTCTTTATCAACCAGTCTATATTAGCAGCAGACACAGTACAGTACGGTAGTTCACGGCTGTGGCTACCTCTGTGTCTGCACTCGGCAGGCAGTCCATAATTGTATACTAGTATCCATCTCCATTGTTTACCTGAGGTGCCTTTTAGTTGTGCCTATTAAAATATGGAGAACAAAAATGTTGAGGTTCCAAAATTAGGGAAAGATCAAGATCCACTTCCACCTCGTGCTGAAGCTGCTGCCACTAGTCATGGCCGAGACGATGAAATGCCAGCAACGTCGTCTGCCAAGGCCGATGCCCAATGTCATAGTACAGAGCATGTCAAATCCAAAACACCAAATATCAGAAAAAAAAGGACTCCAAAACCTAAAATAAAATTGTCGGAGGAGAAGCGTAAACTTGCCAATATGCCATTTACGACACGGAGTGGCAAGGAACGGCTGAGGCCCTGGCCTATGTTCATGGCTAGTGGTTCAGCTTCACATGAGGATGGAAGCACTCAGCCTCTCGCTAGAAAAATGAAAAGACTCAAGCTGGCAAAAGCAGCACAGCAAAGAACTGTGCATTCTTCGAAATCCCAAATCCACAAGGAGAGTCCAATTGTGACGGTTGCGATGCCTGACCTTCCCAACACTGGACGTGAAGAGCATGCGCCTTCCACCATTTGCACGCCCCCTGCAAGTGCTGGAAGGAGCACCCGCAGTCCAGTTCCTGATAGTCAGATTGAAGATGTCAGTGTTGAAGTACACCAGGATGAGGAGGATATGGGTGTTGCTGGCGCTGGGGAGGAAATTGACCAGGAGGATTCTGATGGTGAGGTGGTTTGTTTAAGTCAGGCACCCGGGGAGACACCTGTTGTCCGTGGGAGGAATATGGCCGTTGACATGCCAGGTGAAAATACCAAAAAAATCAGCTCTTCGGTGTGGAGGTATTTCACCAGAAATGCGGACAACAGGTGTCAAGCCGTGTGTTCCCTTTGTCAAGCTGTAATAAGTAGGGGTAAGGACGTTAACCACCTCGGAACATCCTCCCTTATACGTCACCTGCAGCGCATTCATAATAAGTCAGTGACAAGTTCAAAAACTTTGGGTGACAGCGGAAGCAGTCCACTGACCAGTAAATCCCTTCCTCTTGTAACCAAGCTCACGCAAACCACCCCACCAACTCCCTCAGTGTCAATTTCCTCCTTCCCCAGGAATGCCAATAGTCCTGCAGGCCATGTCACTGGCAATTCTGACGATTCCTCTCCTGCCTGGGATTCCTCCGATGCATCCTTGCGTGTAACGCCTACTGCTGCTGGCGCTGCTGTTGTTGCTGCTGGGAGTCGATGGTCATCCCAGAGGGGAAGTCGTAAGCCCACTTGTACTACTTCCAGTAAGCAATTGACTGTTCAACAGTCCTTTGCGAGGAAGATGAAATATCACAGCAGTCATCCTGCTGCAAAGCGGATAACTGAGGCCTTGACAACTATGTTGGTGTTAGACGTGCGTCCGGTATCCGCCGTTAGTTCACAGGGAACTAGACAATTTATTGAGGCAGTGTACCCCCGTTACCAAATACCATCTAGGTTCCACTTCTCTAGGCAGGCGATACCGAGAATGTACACGGACGTCAGAAAAAGACTCACCAGTGTCCTAAAAAATGCAGTTGTACCCAATGTCCACTTAACCACGGACATGTGGACAAGTGGAGCAGGGCAGGGTCAGGACTATATGACTGTGACAGCCCACTGGGTAGATGTATGGACTCCCGCCGCAAGAACAGCAGCGGCGGCACCAGTAGCAGCATCTCGCAAACGCCAACTCTTTCCTAGGCAGGCTACGCTTTGTATCACCGCTTTCCAGAATACGCACACAGCTGAAAACCTCTTACGGCAACTGAGGAAGATCATCGCGGAATGGCTTACCCCAATTGGACTCTCCTGTGGATTTGTGGCATCGGACAACGCCAGCAATATTGTGTGTGCATTAAATATGGGCAAATTCCAGCACGTCCCATGTTTTGCACATACCTTGAATTTGGTGGTGCAGAATTTTTTAAAAAACGACAGGGGCGTGCAAGAGATGCTGTCGGTGGCCAGAAGAATTGCGGGACACTTTCGGCGTACAGGCACCACGTACAGAAGACTGGAGCACCACCAAAAACTACTGAACCTGCCCTGCCATCATCTGAAGCAAGAAGTGGTAACGAGGTGGAATTCAACCCTCTATATGCTTCAGAGGTTGGAGGAGCAGCAAAAGGCCATTCAAGCCTATACAATTGAGCACGATATAGTAGGTGGAATGCACCTGTCTCAAGCGCAGTGGAGAATGATTTCAACGTTGTGCAAGGTTCTGATGCCCTTTGAACTTGCCACATGTGAAGTCAGTTCAGACACTGCCAGCCTGAGTCAGGTCATTCCCCTCATCAGGCTTTTGAAGAAGAAGCTGGAGACATTGAAGGAGGAGCTAACACGGAGCGATTCCGCTAGGCATGTGGGACTTGTGGATGGAGCCCTTAATTCGCTTAACAAGGATTCACGGGTGGTCAATCTGTTGAAATCAGAGCACTACATTTTGGCCACCGTGCTCGATCCTAGATTTAAAGCCTACCTTGGATCTCTCTTTCCGGCAGACACAAGTCTGCTGGGGTTGAAAGACCTGCTGGTGACAAAATTGTCAAGTCAAGCGGAACGCGACCTGTCAACATCTCCTCCTTCACATTCTCCCGCAACTGGGGGTGCGAGGAAAAGGCTCAGAATTCCGAGCCCACCCGCTGGCGGTGATGCAGGGCAGTCTGGAGCGACTGCTGATGCTGACATCTGGTCCGGACTGAAGGACCTGACAACGATTACGGACATGTCGTCTACGGTCACTGCATATGATTCTCTCAACATTGATAGAATGGTGGAGGATTATATGAGTGACCGCATCCAAGTAGGCCCGTCACACAGTCCGTACTTATACTGGCAGGAAAAAGAGGCAATTTGGAGGCCCTTGCACAAACTGGCTTTATTCTACCTAAGTTGCCCTCCCACAAGTGTGTACTCCGAAAGAGTGTTTAGTGCCGCCGCTCACCTTGTCAGCAATCGGCGTACGAGGTTACATCCAGAAAATGTGGAGAAGATGATGTTCATTAAAATGAATTATAATCAATTCCTCCGCGGAGACATTGACCAGCAGCAATTGCCTCCACAAAGTACACAGGGAGCTGAGATGGTGGATTCCAGTGGGGACGAATTGATAATCTGTGAGGAGGGGGATGTACACGGTGATATATCGGAGGGTGATGATGAGGTGGACATCTTGCCTCTGTAGAGCCAGTTTGTGCAAGGAGAGATTAATTGCTTCTTTTTTGGGGGGGGTCCAAACCAACCCGTCATATCAGTCACAGTCGTGTGGCAGACCCTGTCACTGAAATGATGGGTTGGTTAAAGTGTGCATGTCCTGTTTTGTTTATACAACATAAGGGTGGGTGGGAGGGCCCAAGGACAATTCCATCTTGCACCTCTTTTTTCTTTTCTTTTTCTTTGCATCATGTGCTGATTGGGGAGGGTTTTTTGGAAGGGACATCCTGCGTGACACTGCAGTGCCACTCCTAAATGGGCCCGGTGTTTGTGTCGGCCACTAGGGTCGCTAATCTTACTCACACAGTCAGCTACCTCATTGCGCCTCTTTTTTTCTTTGCGTCATGTGCTGTTTGGGGAGGGTTTTTTGGAAGGGACATCCTGCGTGACACTGCAGTGCCACTCCTAGATGGGCCCGGTGTTTGTGTCGGCCACTAGGGTCGCTAATCTTACTCACACAGCTACCTCATTGCGCCTCTTTTTTTCTTTGCGTCATGTGCTGTTTGGGGAGGGTTTTTTGGAAGGGACATCCTGCGTGACACTGCAGTGCCACTCCTAGATGGGCCCGGTGTTTGTGTCGGCCACTAGGGTCGCTAATCTTACTCACACAGCTACCTCATTGCGCCTCTTTTTTTCTTTGCGTCATGTGCTGTTTGGGGAGGGTTTTTTGGAAGGGCCATCCTGCGTGACACTGCAGTGCCACTCCTAGATGGGCCCGGTGTTTGTGTCGGCCACTAGGGTCGCTAATCTTACTCACACAGCTACCTCATTGCGCCTCTTTTTTTCTTTGCGTCATGTGCTGTTTGGGGAGGGTTTTTTGGAAGGGACATCCTGCGTGACACTGCAGTGCCACTCCTAGATGGGCCCGGTGTTTGTGTCGGCCACTAGGGTCGCTAATCTTACTCACACAGCTACCTCATTGCGCCTCTTTTTTTCTTTGCGTCATGTGCTGTTTGGGGAGGGTTTTTTGGAAGGGACATCCTGCGTGACACTGCAGTGCCACTCCTAGATGGGCCCGGTGTTTGTGTCGGCCACTAGGGTCGCTAATCTTACTCACACAGCTACCTCATTGCGCCTCTTTTTTTCTTTGCGTCATGTGCTGTTTGGGGAGGGTTTTTTGGAAGGGACATCCTGCGTGACACTGCAGTGCCACTCCTAGATGGGCCCGGTGTTTGTGTCGGCCACTAGGGTCGCTTATCTTACTCACACAGCGACCTCTGTGCAAATTTTAGGACTAAAAATTTTATTGTGAGGTGTGAGGTATTCAGAATAGACTGAAAATGAGTGTAAATTATGGTTTTTGAGGTTAATAATACTTTGGGATCAAAATGACCCCCAAATTCTATGATTTAAGCTGTTTTTTAGTGTTTTTTGAAAAAAACACCCGAATCCAAAACACACCCGAATCCGACAAAAAAAATTCGGTGAGGTTTTGCCAAAATGCGTTCGAACCCAAAACACGGCCGCGGAACCGAACCCAAAACCAAAACACAAAACCCGAAAAATTTCAGGCGCTCATCTCTACTCCTTACATAAAAAATTTGACGACATGCCAAATGCGGGGCTGCCGGCTTCTCAGCCCGTGCCTGCCCAGACGTCTCAAAAGTCATCAGGAGCTCTAAAACGCCCGCTACCTCAGATGGCAGACACAGATGTCGACACAGATACTGATACCAGTGTTGACGACGAAGAGACTAATGTAATGTCCAATAGGGCCACTCGTTATATGATTGAGGCAATGAAAAATGTTTTACACATTTCTGAGGTGACCCCAGGTACCACAAAAAAGGGTATTATGTTTGGGGAGAAAAATCTACCAGTAGTTTTTCCCCCTTCTGAAGAATTGAATGAAGTGTGTGAACTAGCGTGGGCTTCCCCCGATAAAAAATTGGTAATTTAAAAAAAAATTACTAATGGCGTACCCTTTCCCGCCAGAGGATAGGTCACGTTGGGAAACACCCCCTAGGGTGGATAAAGCACTTACGCGCTTATCAAAAAAGGTGGCACTGCCGTCCCAGGATACGGCCGCCCTAAAGGAACCTGCTGACAGAAAGCAGGAGGCTCTCCAGAAAGCTATATATACACACACTGGTATTATACTGAGACCAGCTATTGCCTCAGCATGGATGTGCAGTGCTGCAGCTGCATGGTCAGACTCCCTGTCAGAAAACATTGACACCCTAGACAGGGACACTATATTGCTAAACGTAGAGCATATTAAAGACGCTGTCTTTTACATAAGAGATGCACAGAGGGATATTTGCCGGCTGGCATCAAAAATAAGTGCACTGTCCATTTGTGCCAGGAGAGGGTTATGGACCCGGCAGTGGACAGGTGATGCAGATTCTAAAAGGCACATGGAAGTTTTGCCCTATAAGGGTGAGGAGTTGTTCGGGGATGGTCTTTCAGACTTAGTGTCCACAGCAACAGCTGGGAAGTCAACATTTTTGCCACATGTCCCCTCACAACCAAAGAGAGCACCGTATTATCAGGTGCAGTCCTTTCGCCCCCAAAAGAGCAGACGGGGTAGAGGCGCGTCCTTTCTGCCCAGAGGTAGAGGTAGGGGAAAAAAGCTGCAGCATACAGCCACTTCCCAGGAATAAAAGTCCTCCCCCGCTTCTTCTGCTAAGTCCGCCGCATGACGCTGGGGCTCAGCAGGCGGAGCCAGGTACGGTGGGGGGCCGTCTCAAAAACTTCAGCAATCAGTGGGCTCACTCACAGGTAGATCCCTGGATCCTTCAAGTGGTATCTCAGGGGTACAGGCTGGAATTCGAGACATCCCCCCCCCCCCCCGCCGTTTCCTCAAATCTGCCTTACCAACGACTCCTTCAGAAAGGGAGGCTGTGTTAGAGGCAATTCACAAGCTGTATACCCAGCAGGTGATAGTCAAGGTGCCACTACTTCAACAAGGACGGGGTTACTATTCCACAATGTTTGTGGTACCGAAACCGGACGGTTCGGTGAGACCCATTTTAAATTTGAAATCCTTGAACACATATTTAAGAAAATTCAAGTTCAAGATGGAATCGCTCAGGGCGGTTATTGCAAGCCTGGAAGAGGGAGATTACATGGTATCTCTGGACATCAAGGATGCTTACCTGCATGTCCCCATTTACCATCCTCACCAGGAGTACCTCAGATTTGTGGTACAGGATTGTCATTACCAATTCCAGACGTTGCCGTTCGGCCTGTCCACGGCACCGAGGGTGTTTACCAAGGTAATGGCCGAAATGATAATACTCCTTCGGAAAAAGGGAGTTTTAATTATCCCATACTTGGACGATCTCCTGATAAGGGCGAGGTCCAGAGAGCAGTTGTTGGTCGGCGTAGCATTATCTCAGGAGGTGCTACACCAGCACGGTTGGATTCTGAATATTCCAAAGTCTCAGCTGGTTCCGGCGACACGTCTACTGTTCCTGGGGATGATTCTGGACACAGTCCAGAAAAAAGTGTTTCTCCCAGAGGAGAAAGCCAAGGAGCTGTCATCTCTAGTGAGAGGCCTCCTGAAACCAAAACAGGTGTCGGTGCATCATTGCACGCGAGTCCTGGGAAAGATGGTAGCTTCCTACGAAGCGATTCCATTCGGCAGGTTCCATGCCAGAACCTTTCAGTGGGACCTGTTGGACCAATGGTCCGGATCGCATCTTCAAATGCATCGGTTGATAACCCTGTCTCCAAGGACCAGGGTGTCTCTGCTGTGGTGGCTGCAGAGTGCTCATCTCAGAGAGGGCCACAGATTCGGCATACAGGACTGGGTCCTGGTGACCACGGATGCCAGCCTTCGGGGCTGGGGTGCAGTCACACGGGGAAGAAACTTCCAAGGACTTTGGTCAAGTCAGGAGTCTTCCCTACACATAAATGTTCTGGAACTGAGGGCCATTTACAATGCCCTAAGTCAAGCAAAGCCCCTGCTTCAAAACCAGCCGGTTCTGATCCAGTCAGACAACATCACGGCAGTCGCCCATGTAAATCGACAGGGCGGCACAAGAAGCAGGACGGCGATGGCAGAAGCCACAAGGATTCTCCGATGGGCGGAAAATCACGTGTTAGCACTGTCAGCAGTGTTCATTCCGGGAGTGGACAACTGGGAAGCAGACTTCCTCAGCAGGCACGACCTCCACCCGGGAGAGTGGGGACTTCATCCAGAAGTCTTCCAACTGATTGTAAACCGTTGGGAAAAGCCACAGGTGGACATGATGGCGTCCCGCTTAAACAAAAAGCTAGAAAAATATTGCGCCAGCTCAAGAGACCCTCAGGCGATAGCTGTGGACGCTCTAGTGACACCGTGGGTGTACCGGTCGGTTTATGTGTTCCCTCCACTTCCTCTCATACCCAAGGTACTGAGGATAATAAAGAAAAGAGGAGTAAGAACTTTTCTCATTGTTCCAGATTGGCCAAGAAGGTCTTGGTACCGGGAACTTCAAGAATTAATCTCAGAGGACCCATGCCCTCTGCCGCTCAGACAGGACATGCTGCTGCAGGGGCCCTGTCTGTTCCAAGACTTACCGCGGCTGCGTTTAACGGCATGGCGGTTGAACACCGGATCCTAAAAGAAAAGGGTATTCCGGAGGAAGTCATTCCTACGCTTATTAAAGCTAGAAAAGATGTAACCGTACAACATTATCACCGCATATGGCGAAAATATGTTGCGTGGTGTGAGGCCAGGAAGGCCCCAACGGAGGAATTCCAGCTAGGTCAATTTCTGCACTTCCTACAGTCAGGGGTGACTATCGGCCTAAAACTGGGTTCCATTAAGGTCCAGATTTCGGCTCTGTCGATTTTCTTCCAAAAACAACTGGCTTCACTGCCTGAAGTTCAGACATTTGTCAAGGGAGTGCTGCATATTCAGCCTCCTTTTGTGCCTCCAGTGGCACCGTGGGACCTCAACGTGGTGTTGGGTTTCCTAAAGTCACATTGGTTTGAGCCACTCAAAACCGTGGATTTAAAATATCTCACGTGGAAAGTGGTCATGCTTTTGGCCTTGGCTTCGGCAAGGCGTGTGTCAGAATTGGCGGCTTTGTCATGTAAAAGCCCCTATTTGATTTTCCATATGGATAGGGCAGAATTGAGGACTCGTCCCCAGTTTCTTCCTAAGGTGGTATCAGCTTTTCACTTGAACCAACCTATCGTGGTGCCTGCAGCTACTAGGGACTTGGAGGACTCCAAGTTACTGGACGTAGTCAGGGCCTTGAAAATTTATGTTTCCAGGACGGCTGGAGTCAGGAAGACTGACTCACTATTTATCCTGTATGCACCAAACAAGATGGGTGCTCCTGCTTCAAAGCAGACTATTGCTCGCTGGATTTGTAGCACAATTCAGCTTGCGCATTCTGTGGCTGGCCTGCCGCAGCCTAAATCTGTAAAAGCCCATTCCACAAGGAAAGTGGGCTCTTCTTGGGCGGCTGCCCGAGGGGTCTCGGCTTTACAACTTTGCTGAGCTGCTACTTGGTCAGGGGCAAACACGTTTGCAAAATTCTACAAATTTGATACCCTGGCTGAGGAGGACCTTGAGTTCTCTCATTCGGTGCTGCAGAGTCATCCGCACTCTCCCGCCCGTTTGGGAGCTTTGGTATAATCCCCATGGTCCTTACGGAGTCCCCAGCATCCACTAGGACGTCAGAGAAAATAAGATTTTACTCACCGGTAAATCTATTTCTCGTAGTCCGTAGTGGATGCTGGGCGCCCGTCCCAAGTGCGGACTGTCTGCAATATTTGTATATAGTTATTGTTTACTACAAGGGTTATTGTTGAGCCATCTTTTGAGAGGCTCTGTTGTGTTCATACGGTTAACTGGGTATATTATCACGAGTTATACGGTGTGATTGGTGTGGCTGGTATGAGTCTTACCCGGGATTCAAAATCCTTCCTTATTGTGTCAGCTCTTCCGGGCACAGTATCCTTACTGAAGTCTGGAGGAGGGTTATAGTGGGAGGAGCCAGTGCACACCAGGTAGTCCTAAATCTTTCTTAGCTGTGCCCAGTCTCCTGCGGAGCCGCTATTCCCCATGGTCCTTATGGAGTCCCCAGCATCCACTACGGACTACGAGAAATAGATTTACCGGTGAGTAAAATCTTATTTAAGAGGTGCTGTCATGCTGAAGCTTCTAATACTATGCTGGAGGAAGAGAAATGCAGATGCACACTCCTAGCACTAAGAACACTGATAGTAAGAATAATTTAAATAAACCCTCACAATTAACATGGAATATAAGTGAAGTTCTTAGCACACATTTGCGCAAATATGCAGGCCCATGTACCACGACCATGTGACATCATCACATGGGTCCCTTACATCCCTAATACTATCACATTTTATAAATTCATCAAGGTCTTATCTTCCCATTTACGCTCAGGTGTTTAAATTAGCAAGGTTCCTGCATTTCAGATCATACATTGATAAGGGCACTATTGGAAGGTAAGACCTTGATGAATTCATATAATGTGATAGTATTAGGGATGTTAGGAACCCATGTGATGAAGTCACCTGGTTGCGGTACATGGGCCTGCATATTTGAGCAAATGTGTGCTAAAAACTTAACTTATACTCCATGTTAATTGTGAGAGTTTATTTAAATTATTCTTAGTGCTAGGAGTGTGCATCTGCATTTCTCTTCGTCCAGCATTATTAAAATGTAGGCAGGCGACATGTTGACATTCTCAGATTTCTCCGAATGTTGGCATTAGGGTCATATGATGGGACGGGAGAGTTAGGCGCTAGGAGTAGGTTATGATTAGGCTATGGGGAAAAGGTTTAGGGTTAAGCATTAGAGAGAGGGTTAGGGGTAGGATTAGGGTTAGGGCTAGTGTACTCACTTGAACACCAGATGACGCCACTGGAGTTGACAGTTACATGACCGCAGGGACCTGGAAGAGGCTCTGGAGCTGCTGCAGCCATCGGGACTAAGCATGTCACTGCTGGGCCATGAATGTCGACATTGTCAATGTAAACATGCTAAGCATGTTGACATTTTGACCAGGTCGACAGTTACATGTGACATTATGAATATCAACATATCATACCACACCCCATTAGAGGTACTGTAAGGATTATTCCCTTTTTGACCAACCCGGTAAATTAGACATGTTGTTCTTTAGGTAGTATATAAGCAGTCGGAGGAGAAAGATGTCTTAGGCAAAGATCTAAAACTGTTTTTTTTTCTTTAACCTGTTATCCTAGGGCAGTAACGAGGGGTGAACAGCACTGTCGCTGCCCCATGGGACCTGCAGCCTGGAATGGCACCCTGCAGCCAGTAACACAGGAATGCCCCAGTCAGGCACCCTTCAGCCTGTGGCGCTCTCCTTAGCAGAGCCGGGGGTGGAACAGGACGCATGTCTTCCCTGTTACCGGGGCTGCCTTATCTTAAACTTTCCTAACATATTGAAAGAAAAAGCCACTGGAAAAGTGCTCAAATGATAATCTATAATATAAAGTTGCCCCCGTGATGTCTTCACTTGTGTCTGGTTGCCTGTTCCACTGCTGTACTTCCCAGGAATCTGCCTGCATCTATTCACAGGTTCCATACCAAAGACTTTTGCCTGCTTGGAGTCACGGGTGAAAGTGAAACAGACAGGTAAGTGAAGCTAGCGGCAGTGTTGTTCGGGCGGCAGTGGGAAATGGCAAGCTTACAGTACGTACAGCAATGATAACAGAGGAGGCAGCAGGCAGGTAGTCCCAGCAGCCCTTTTTCCATGCATGACTGAGTGCAGGGGGATCTGTGGGCCCTGGAAGCAGCCTGAGCCCCATAGCAGCTGCATTCTGTGCACCCACAGTAGTTATGCCACTGCCCAAGGACCTTTCTTTTATTAAGAGACCTAACATGGTCATCTGATTTCTCTAATTTTTTTTTTTTTTTTATCATTGCAGCAATTAAAGAACAAAAGGGTTATTCAGAGTTGTTGGCAAACCAAAAAATGTTGCACTGCAGGTGGGGCAGATGTAACATGTGCACAGAGAGATAGAGTTGGGTGGAGTGTGTTCAAACTGAATTGCAGTATAAAAATAAAGACATTATTTACCAAGCAAGTTCAGTGGCCATGCAGGATGCTGGACGAACTTGGACTTTTTTTAAAGGAGCAATCACTTACAAGGCAAAACCATCCTGCATGGCTGCCGAACTCGGGTGGCAATACATTACGCCCAAGATAACCCACTCAAATCTAAATCTCTCTGCACATGTTACATCTTCCCCACCTGCAGTGCAACATTGCTTTGCCTAATTGTAACTTTTTTGGTTTGCTAACAAGAATAACCCCAAAGTCTGTAGTATATAAAATAAAATAAAAAATTGCACAGTCAGTGGAGCCATACTCAGCTACTATGGCAATATGGGCCATTGGGCCTGGACTTATATGGTGGCTTAACTTACTCTTCACCGTGTGATTTTTTTGTAGATGTGCACGTGTGAGTCGGCAAACATAGCATGTATGTAATGTGGAACTAAAAGCTTTGTTTTGGGCTTCAAGTCCACATTTTACCCTTCTACACTTCACATTTTTTGCAAAGCAATGTAGAACTTTATATTTCTCTTATACTAAAATATGTGAAGTACTATGTAAATACTTATTTTGTTAAGAAATTTAGCGAAGATTGATAAGGGAATAATGTCAAGGCTCTCTCATACTTTAATACAATATGAAACTATTTTATGTACTGTGCCAACTATTAATAATATACTTGTATATAAATTTTGACACCAGCCTGAACACTTTACCTTACTCAGACTCAGAGTAGAGATGTGGACGGACCCCCATGTTTTTGTTTTGGTTCTAATTCATCACCGCATTTTAGTTTTGGCAAAACCACCCTCAATTGTTTTGGTTTGGATTCGGTTTTTGAATCAGTTAAAAATTGCTATAAAAAAAAATGGATAATGAAAACATTGATAAAAATCGATAAAACAGCTAAAATTATGTAATATTTGCAATCCATAACCTGAAATATGAATTTAAATTTCTGTCCCAAATTTTCTCTCAGACTACCGTCCCATCTCTCAGCTCCCGTGCCCCTTCATGCTACTTCAGAGTCTTGCCTACATATGCTTTACACACTGTCTTAACTTACGCTACTTATTGGTTCTACTTCAGTCAGGCTTTCATTCCCATCACTCCACAGAGACAGCACTGACTAAAATAGTGAATAATCTGGTCACTGTAAAGACTAATGGTTTACATCTATAGTCATTTCTTATACGTCTTGATTTCTCTGCTGCTTTAATTTTGACACAGTTGGCCACTCTCATCTCATACAAACACTAAAATCCCCTGGTCTCCAGGACACAGCTCTTTCTTGGGTCTTATCCTACCTATCTAATCGCTCCTTTAGTGTTTGCTGCACTGAATCCACCTCCTCTTTTCTACCTCTGTCAGTTGAATTACCGTAAGGATCAGTCTTAGGTCTTCTCCTTTACTCAATCTATACCATATCTCTTGGCAAACTTCTGTAATCAGCTCAGATTTCAGTATCCTCCCCTGAAAAACTCTGGTTCATGCTCTCATTATTTCCCTCATTGATTATTGCAATATTCTTCTTACTGGTCTTACCAAAAAGAGACTCTCACGACTGCAATCCATTCTGCATGCACCTACAAGGCTAATATTCCTCTCTAGATGTTCATAGTTTGCAGATCCTCCAATGGTTACCTGTATTCTACCGTATTCAATATAAAATACTTTTACTCACACACAAGGACATTAACCAAATTGCACCAATGCACATCTCTTAACTTATCTCAAAATATCTCCCAACCTGACTTCTTCACTCTTCCTTATGGAGCTTAGGACACAATTAGCAAGACCCCTATACTTGATTTTCAATAGTTCAATTAGATCAGGCATGGTACCAAAGGATTGGCGTATAGCTGAGGTAGTGCCATTATTTAAAAAGAGATCCAAAAATCATCTGGGTAACTACAGACCGGTTAGTTTGACGTCTATAGTGGGGAAAATATTGGAAGGAATTCTAAGGTATAGCATACAGGAGTATCTGCAGACCGCTAAGATTATTAGCAAGAACCAGCATGGGTTTGTGAGGGACAGATCATGTCAAACTAACTTAATTAGCTTCTACGAGGAAGTGAGCGATAATCTTGACCAGAGAAAAGCAGTGGATATGGTCTACTTGGATTTTGCAAAAGCCTTCGATACTGTGCCTCACAGGAGACTGATCATCAAATTAAAGGAGTTTAGCCTAAGAAAAACTGTTTGTAGATGGATAAGTAACTGGCTGGATAACAGGGTACAGTGAGTAGTGGTCAATGGGAAGTCCTCAAGCTGGACACCAGTAGTCAGCGGAATACCACAAGGGTCTGTACTCGGGCCAATACTATTCAACATATTTATCAATGACCTAGAAATAGGCCTGGAAAGCACAGTGTCAATCTTTGCAGATGATACTAAACTGTAGGGTAGGGTAATTAATTTGGAAATAGATGTGGAGTCTCTGCAGAATGATTTTGAAATCTGGGCGTTTAAATCAGGAATGAGGTTCAATATAGAAAAATGCATGGTTATGCATTTCGGGACTAAAAACAAACTTGCATCCTGCATATTAAATGGGGAAAGTCTAGGGGTAACAGTATTGGAAAAAGATGATTGATAATAGGTTTAATAACCATATACAATGTCAAAGCGCAGTAAATAAGGCAAGTAAGGTGCTAGCTTGCATAAAACGAGGAATTGAGACAAGGGGGGTCATTCCGAGTTGATCGCACTCTGTCAATTTTCGCAGCACAGCGATCAGGTTACTACTGCGCATGCGTATGCACCACAATGCGCACGCGCGTCGTACTGATACAAACAGCATTGTTGCTGTGCAATGCTTCTAGCGACGATTCCATTCGCACAGATGTTCGCAAGGAGATTGACAGAAAGAGGGTGTTTATGGGTGTCAACTGACCGTTTTCTGGGAGTGGTAGGGAAAACGCAGGCGTGTCCAGGTGTTTGCAGGGTGGGTGTCTGACGTCAATTCCGGTACCGAACAGGCTGAAGTGATCGCAAGGGCTGAGTAAGTTCAGACCTACTCTGAAACTGCAATTCAACCTCAATTACTGTTACTATGTTAAGGTCTTTTATTTCACATAAATAACTTTTTATGAGTCTTTTATCTAAAATATACAGATGGATTTACAAATCGTTGAAAAAAAAGAAAATAAGAAATGTGGGGTTAAATATTTCAGGGTCATTTTGACCCAACTGACTGCCGATGTAACAATTTTCTACCGTACTTACTGAAACTATTAGTCCCACAATAGTTGGAGAGCAAGTGTCTATCTCTGTGCTGTGCAACTGCAACCTCACTGGAACATAAAGCTGTAAATAATATGTTGTACAACAAATGCTTTCTTACTTTTTAGTCTGCAGTACCATATCTTTCCTATGAAACATGCCTTCCATATGCTTATTACTTAGGGCAGAGGTTCTCAAACTCGGTCCTCGGGGGCACACACAGTGCATGTTTTGCAGGTCTCCTCACAGAATCGCAGGTCCACAGGTCTCCTCACCTGTGGACCTGTTAAAATGTGTGAGTGAGTAATTAATACACCTGTGCACCTGCTGGGTTACCTGCAAAACATGCACTGTGTGTGCCCCCGAGGACCGAGTTTGAGAACCTCTGGCTTAGGGGGTTAGCTGTAACATAACCAGTGCTTAATAATTCATGTTTTCTGGGTCCCTTCTATTCATCATGTCATGGAATAAGCGACTATGATAAAAATAAGTATAGATAATTCTATTTTGTCATACTGTCCAAACATGTTTTCTAGAAGACTTAACGGTTTATTTAATATTGTAATAAAGATGCACATTATTTATAGGTAAAGTGGAACTTATTATTCATTCTGTGGGAATTGCTCCAAACGTTGTACTTCAAGTATTGTGCACTATTTGTCTATCTATCCAGGGGATTTAATGTGAGCTACTGTAAGTGCTGCAATAAAGGCTGCTTTGCACACCTAAGCATGTGACCTGACAATTCACTTAAAGTAGGTACTATGCATTACGATCATTCTATAGAAATTAGTGAAAACATATATATCTTGTAACAGATACTAATTTACTTCATAAAGATGGAGATGTGGTGTACTGACTGGCTCTAAAAGCACTTAAAAAACTCTTTATACAGATAAAAGGAGTAAGTGTCCTGGGCACAAGATACCTGTAAAATCAGGACATTTACAGTTAATAACGCTGTTGAATATAGAAACTACTGCAGCTTTTATCCATATTTCCAGATATTCATTTCATGCTCTTTGTTGTGCTCTTGTTAAAGGCAGTGCACGCATTACCATCTCTCTGTACTCATAGCAAGAGCTGCATCTCAAACATCACTATATTAAGCTAAAGTCTAAGCTAAAGAACAGTGTCCGGGCTATAGGTCAACATTGAAAAGGTCGACAGTAATTAGGTCGACCACTAAAGGTCGACATGCATTAGGTCAACATGGTCAATAGGTTGATATGTAAAAGGTCAACAGTTCTTATGGTCGGCAGGTACAAAAGGTTGACAGGTTCAACTGGTCGACACAAGTACGGTTGACACAAATATGGTCGACACAGCTTTTAGGGAGGGGGTTTAGAAGTTTGATCAACTTTTTCATACTTTACCACATGGACTGCGATTGCCAATAGTAACCTTACCCGCAGCATAGCGAGTGAAGCGGTACACTAATTGGGGTTCCACATGCTTTGACAGCAAAAAGGACACCAGAAAAACTTAAAATTGTTGTTTCGACCCTTTTTGTGTTGACCTTTTCATGTGTTGATCTTTTTACTCTGTCGACCTAATGCATGTCGACCATTAATGGTCAACCTAATGACTGTAGACCTTTTTCATGTAGATAAATACCCGTAAAGAATATGGGATAAGAAGACACCATAATTAAATGTACATTATCTGTAGACATTATGTAACACATACATTTAATATTACATTTCTAAACAGGGGATATCCAACAAACTCAAATAGTCTCATTCATTAATTTAATTGCATATTATCTACAAAAACTCCATGAAATAAATGTGTTTGTTTATTAGACTCATCAGAACCTGTAGTGAGAAGTTTAGTAACTACTGATCCTCTTTTCTCAATAACGGGGACAGAAGCTACAAATTGAAGACCAATAAATGTATACAAATAGAATTATATTTTACCATTGTAAATATACATCATACACTGCCAGCGTTGAATTATCAGTGGTTGTTCTCTCCTATACAGAGCATATTACAACATTGGTAAAACAAAACATTGCTGGACCCCATAGCAGACTGTGCTATGAAACCCAGTGATCCCGCTGTAGCCTCTTGGGCTTCTTCTGAACATGCACATTCTCTGGAACCTCATGGGAGGTAGTGTGAATGGCAAACCACATACCTGGGCCCCGTTGTGGCCACATATTCTGCTCCCACAGGCTAGGATTTTTTATAATAAAATTATGACATAAATGTAAAAATATAGTATTATAATTAATAATTATTTTTTTATATTGACCAAAAATAAGTACAATATGCGCAATTAAACTATACTGCACTTACTGATACATTGTTAGCTGAATACAGTGTCCTTGAAGCACATACATGTATAGTACCCAGTACTGTGCATGTATGAGTGGGATGCAGTCACCATACCGACGTTCGGGATACCGGCAGTCAGAGTGGCGATGCCGGAATCACGACACTGGTGAGAATACAGATGCCGAGATCTGCCAACGTCGGAATACCAACTGCCGGCATCGCAAACTTATGTATGTGGGGGATGGAAAGGGTAATTCCATGGGTGTTATGTTTTAGGTTTAGGCACCATCCGTGGAGGTTGGGATTAGGTTGCGGGGGGTGGGGGTAGAAGTTCTGATTTGCCCTATGGTTGCGCAGCATGGCAGCAGGAAGTAAGATGCCGGAGACATAGCAGCTGTGTACAAGATTGCAGTTGCAGGCTCAAACAAGCCCCCAAAACATCTGTTTTTTCCTCCACTACCTGTTACTTTCCCCATATGTTCCCCGACTGTTATCCTCTTCACGAATGAATCCTCTCTGTGACCTCCATCAAAAGACAATAGCAGCACATGTGTAGTGCAATAAAATCAGGCTTGAGTACATCTGTGAATCAGGCACATAATCATTAGGCTTAATATAACCAAAGTTTTCAAGTAATATAAAAAAACTCTACCCAATGCTTTCAGTGATGAAACATCCTTTAACTTGTCAATGGGGTGTAGTACGGTATGCCGGCATTCGGGCTCCCGGCGTCCAGCATACCGGCGCCGGGAGCCCAACCGCCGGCATACTGACAGCGTGGCGAGCGCAAAGGAGCCCCTTGCGGACACGGTGGCGCGCTATGCGCGCCATGCTATTTATTCTTCCTCCAGGGGGGTCGTGGACCCCCACGAGGGAGAATATCTGTTGGTATGCCGGGTGTCGGGATTCCGGCGCTGGTATACTGTGCGTCGGGATCCCGACATTCGGAATACTGAAGACCACCCTGTCAATGAAAGTCAGTGTTGTTCCAGCACAAAATGATTCAGCAGCCGTGTACATGAATTTTAGTAAAACCAGACATTCAAACACTATTTACAAGTTAAAATCTACTGGGGTTGCTACAATTAACTCTACTGGTTGGGTCACCTCTCCCATTAGAGCTGTTTAATCTGGTTGCTCCAGCCAATCTGAAGCAAAATCCTAGATTCTAATTTTGCCCATTGTTTCTGCTGCACATTCAGAACAGAATATTTTGCCCCACTGCATAGCTGCTAGTCTACTACAGCACACATATTCCCGAAACACAGGCTCCACCAATTTCCGTAAGCTACAGTACTCATTTGGAAATACTTCTATAAAGATTAATGTTGATGTTCATTCATTTATTGGTAATGGATAGATGGAAGCAGTAATAGTTCTTATATAGTGACAAATGTTTCCAGTTAAAGGACTGATGTGATCATGCCCCAGTAAACCTCATGGGCAACATTAGGCATTGAATTAGATCAATGGAAAAGAAATCGCCCAGATGATCTGAACATGATAGGAGGAAAGGCTATTCATGTAATATAGTGTATATCTTATTATTTCCATTTGTAGACAGGCAATATACTGTATTGTGTAATGCTGTATAACAAAAAAAGACACAAACTTGATTAAACAGTAGTAATACAGACAAAGAGACAAGGATCTGAGATGAAAGTAAATGTGAGTCTAGATTTCTAAAGAATTTATTTTTAAGTGATAAAATCAAAAGAGTTTTCCAGTGCTTTTAAAAACGTTGTATTCATCAGACTTGTCATTCCCATCATAGTTGCAGGGAGTGGAGGCTTTTATGTGTATACTATGCTTTTAAGACGTCTAAATTCACAGCTACATCTGCGCTATTATTTGGAGGAAAAACATTTTTATTTCTTAATATTTTTCTTTCTTAATTCTTCATTTATTACATATTTAGGGGCTGATTAAGAGATGGGCGCAGTAAGCACAACAGTACCTCTTTGATTGCAGCTGCTGTGCAAAATTATGCTCAGTATGTTAGGCACGCTGTTTAGGCCATTAATCTGGCACTCTTACAAAACACAGGTAAGACGCCTCCATTTTGGAAAACACGTCCTGTCGCCGCGCCCAAAAGCTACAGCTTAGGGGGCACTAAGTCTGACAACGCAGGACCCTTTTTGCACATGTACATAACAGGTCCTGCACATGAGCTGTACACAGAGGTGGATTGGCCATAGGGTTTACAGGGAAGATCCCCGGTGGGCCGACGCACCCGTGGGGCCTGTTTAGTTTGAGGACATGTGGTCCTATTTATAGACATAATGAATAAGATGCAAAGTAATTTGCATATATGAAAATGACTTTGCCACTTAGCCTGTGATTGCAGATGATCTAGTGTATGCTCTGTCTGCCTGCTTGGCTGACATATAAGATTGAGTGATTAGTGATTGGGATACGGTTGGTGTAATAAGCAAGAAAATATATCTTTCTAAAGAATTATATAGTTTCCTAAATTCTGAAGGTGTATCATATAATGTGCTCATAATATGTAATTTTATTTCTTTTTAACGTCCCCCTTGATGCTGGACATGCCCATTATCTGGAAAGTATTGGGGGGAGGGAGCTTCTGCCATGGCCCATGGCTAGACCTTACACCTCTGGTGTTGCCCATGTGGGGCCACTATTACAAATTTTTCCAGGGCCGCTTTTTGTTCCCAATCCACCCCTGGCTGTACATCAAACATTGGAGATGTACATAAACCATCGGTTTGCATACATCTCTGAATCCGGCCCTTACTCTTACTATAACAAGTACCTTAACCTGTTCTGGATTTTCCAAAGTGAATCTCCATATTAGATTTAATTCTCACAAATGGTGACAGGATATCAGACACATATGTGGGTGAGCACCTAGGATCCAGTGATCATCAAGCAGTATGGTTTAGTATAAAAACAGGATCCAACTTCTGTCACATAAAAACAAAGGTGTTGGATTTTAGGAATGCTGACTTTGCAAAAATGGGGAGATGTTTAAGTGATTCATTGGTGGGCTGGAGGGACTTGGAAGGAGTGCAGGAGAGGTGGGAACCCTGAAAAGGGCAGTACTAAGGCCAACAGACCTTTGTATCAAAAGGGTTAGGAAAAGCACCAGGAAAAGGTAGCCAGTGTTGTTCACAAAAGAAGTATCAACTAGTGTGAAAGCAAAAAAGCTGGCTTTTAGGAAATACAAACAGACTCAAAATAATAATGACAAGGAGTCGGCAGGATGCTAAGAAAGTGATCAGATGTGCAAAGGCAGAAGCTGAGGAGAAAATGGCCCAGTCAGTAGAAAAAGGGGCAAAACTTTTTTTAAGTATATAAATGAAAGGAAAAAAATCAAATGGAGGAATAATAAGACTTAAGACAGAGAGTGAGAATTTGGTGGAGGGAGACAAGGCAATAGCAGATCACCTAAATCATTACTTTTGCTCCGTATTTACTACAGAAGGAGAAGGGAAGGGGACACAGTTAAGCTGCAAGGACATTCATAAAAATAAGGTAGATGAAACTACATTTCCAGAAGAGAAGGTCTTAACAGAACTTTCAAAACTAAAAGTGGAAAAATCAATGGGGCCAGATGGGATACACCCAAGGATACTAAAAAAGCTAAAAGATGTGCTGGTGGCACCATTAACAGAATTATTTAACCAGTCACTAAATACAGGTGCCATTCCAGAGGACTGGAAAAGAGCAAATGTAGTTCCACTGTACAAAAGTGGAAGCAAGGAAGAAGCAAGTAACTACAGACCAGTAAGCCTTACATCAGTAGTAGGGAAAGTAATAGAAAAACTATTAAAAGAAAGAGTAGTGGAATATCTTAAATCAAACAACTTACAGGATCCAAAACAGCATGGATTTACTGGTGGGAGATCATGCCAAACAAATCTTATTGACTTTTTTGACTCTGTGATGAAAATAATAGATCAAGGGGGAGCTGTAGATGTAGCATATCTAGACTTTAGTAAGGCATCTGACACTGTCCCACATCGCAGACTGCTAAATAAACTTGAAAGCGTAGGGGTGGATTACAAAACAGTTAAATGGATAAGAACCTGGTTGCAGGATAGGAAACAGACAGTTGTAGTAAATGGAGTGCAATCTTTGGAAGGAAATGTTACCAGTGGAGTACCCCAGGGATCTGTACTTGGACCAGTTCTCTTTAATGTTTTTGTTGGTGACATTGCAAATGGTATTAAAGGGAAAGTATGCCTTTTTGCAGATGATACAAAGATTTGCAGCAGGGTAGACACACCGGGAGGGGTAAAACAAATGATTGATGACCTAGCTAGGCTTGAGAAATGGTCAAGAACGTGGCAACTACAGTTTAATGCTA
This sequence comes from Pseudophryne corroboree, assembly GCF_028390025.1. NCBI lineage: Eukaryota > Metazoa > Chordata > Amphibia > Anura > Myobatrachidae > Pseudophryne > Pseudophryne corroboree. The sequence goes on from NC_086448.1 coordinate 215,430,397, forward strand.
AAAAATGCAAAATCATGCACTTGGTCTCAAAACCCAAAGGCTAAATATAGTCTCAAGGGTACTATAATAGAAACTACTGAGGAGGAAAGGGATTTAGGAGTCACTATTTCAAGTGACTTAAAGGCAGGAAAGCAAAGCAACAAAGCAATGAGAAAGGCAAGTCAGATGCTTGGTTGCATAGGGAGAGGAATCAGTAGCAGGAAAAAAGACGTGATAATGCCACTGTATAGGTCATTGGTACGGCCGCATCTTGAATACTGTGTCCAGTTCTGGAGACCATATCTCCAGAAGGATATAAATACATTAGAGAGTGTACAAACAAGGGCAACTAAAATGGTGCATGGCCTACATCACAAAACTTACCCGGAAAGGCTAAAAGATCTTAACATGTATAGTTTGGAGGAGAGGAAAGGGGGGACATGATAGAAACTTTCAAATAAACCAAGGGTTTTAACAAAGTTCAGGAGGGAAACATTCTTCAAAGGAAGAGGCGTATTAGAACTCGAGGACATACACTGAAACTGGAGGGAGGCAGGTTCAGGGGAAATTTAAGGAAAACTTACTTCACAGAAAGGGTAGTGGACTGTCACGATCCGGGTATCTGGACGCCATTTCTTACCCATCAGATGCCTCCTAAGGCTGGCTCAGCGCTCCAGGACCGGATCCCATCTGTTATCCTAATGTTCACATTCCTGCATCCTCTCCTGTCTCTCTGAGACGCTGTCACAGTAACGCCTTATTACATCTGGCATGGCGTCTCCCGCGGCCTCCGCCGCCGTCCCTGAGCTTCTGCATGCAGAGTGTCAGAGTGGCGATTACGTCAGCCGCGGCCTCCGCTGTGTCCGCGTGGTTGGATGTGCACTTGTCAGCCTGGCGTCTCCTGTCTCCAGTGGCCGGCGCCGCCATTACTGTTTTCATTACCACGTGGATTACAAACCAAACTTCCCTCCAAGTGTCTGCATGGGCGCAGCCATCTTGGATTCTGTCAGCTGATCATTTCCTCCAATCTGTTGTCAGTATTTTTAATCTGCATAATTGCCAAGCCAATCCCTTCCTTGCTGCAGGTATAAATACACTGTGCCTGAGCAAGGAAGGCGTCAGTGCTTTGGTTGTCAAACCTAGTTCCTGTTTGTCTCTCTCCTGTGATTGTCTTCCAGGTTCCAGCTCCTGTCTCAAGACTTCCACCATAGAGACCCGCACCAGCATTCCACCTGCGGTGTAGCCTGACTCTCCAATCCATTGTGGATTCATCTGTTTCCAGTTACAACATTACCTGCTTCCAGCTCAGCTTCCAGCAGAGTACAGCTTCCCTTAAAGGGCCGGTGTCCTTTCTACACTTTACCACTCTCCACCGGTATTATTATTTCTCCGCTCTCAAGTTCTACATTTCAGTTCATATTTCATCGCTCCCAAGTTCATTTATTATTTAACTGGTTCCAGCCAGTATCCACTCCGTGCTAACAACAGTCTGGTTCCAGCCAGTATCCACAGCAGCTGTTTTATCTTCAGCAACCCAGCTTTTCCTGGAACACCAGCTGGCACAATCCTGGGTTATCTCCATTGCTACAGTCGGGCCTGGTAAGGACTTTCCATCTAGAAGATCATAAGAACTATCTCACACTACCAGTGCCCTGTGGCTCCTGCCACCCTGTAGTACCCAGGAACTGTATTTATTCTTTGCTGACTTTTACGTTTTCTTTTACTGCTGCTGTGTTGCGGAGTTGTCATAATAAACATCATTGACTTTTATCCAAGTTGTCGTGGTCACGCCTTCGGGCAGTTATTATCCATGTTACTTACATATCCAGGGGTCTGATATAACCTCCCAGGTTCCGGTACATCTCAGCCCCTACAACTGAGGCTGCCTCCCGTCAGCTCAGGCCCTCAGTTGTGACATGGACAAGTGGAATAGCCTCCCATCAGAGGTGGTAGAGGCTAAGACTGTAGAGCAATTTAAACATGCTTGGGATAGGCATATGAACATCCTTACAAAGAATTAAGGTTCAAAAAGGGTTGAGATTACCTAAAGGATAAAAAAGGGGCAGACTAGATGGGCCATGTGGTTCTTATCTGCCGTCAAATTCTATGTTTCTATGTTAATCTAGATTTCTCATACGTCCTAGAGGATGCTGGTGATGCTTCAAGAACCATGGGGTATAGACGGGATCCGCAGGAGACATGGGCACTATAAGATTTTGAATGGGTGTGAACTGGCTCCTCCCTCTATGCCCCTCCTCCAGACTCCAGTTTAGATTCTGTGTCCAGTGAGACTGGTCACACACAGTGGAGCTCTACTGAGTTTCTCTGAAAAGACTTTTGTTAGGTTTATTATTTTCAGGGAGACCTGCTGGCAACAGGCTCCCTGCATCGTGGGACCGAGGGGAGAGAAGCAGACCTACTTCTGTGAGTTTGAAGGCTCTGCTCCTTAGGCTACTGGACACCATTAGCTCCAGAGGGTCTGATTGCTAGGTACGCCTAGATGCTCGTTCCCGGAACCGCGCAGTCACCCCCCTTGCAGAGCCAGAAGTCAGAAGACGGGTGAGTAGACGAAGATCAGAAGACTTCAGTGACGGCTTTGAGTTACCGCACAGCGGCCGCGCTGTGCGCCATGCTCCCACACACACAGGCACTGTAGGGTGCAGGGCGCGGGAAGGGGCGCCCTGGGCAGCATATAAATCCTCAACAGAGACTGGCAATGGAGTATATAAGTGTCTAGGCACTATATTTAACCCCCGCCAGTATAAATATATGTAAGTAATAGCGGAGCTGAAGCGCGCCATTAAGGGGGCGGGGCTTCCCCCTCACAGCTCATTTCAGCGCCTTTTTCTCCTCACAGAGACGCTGGTCCCTCCAAAGCACTGCTGTGCAGATCAGAGTGAAAAACGAGGGGGGGGGGCACAGTTGTTTGGTGCAATATAAGTTACAAATAAAAGCACACTATATCATTAGCGCTGTGGAAATGAGCTGGTAAACTCCTTCTGTGTTTCCCTGACAGAATGTACTGGGGTCTATCCCTTATAGCCAGTGTAATGTCGGTGGGTGTTTGGTACACGTGTGTCGGCATATCTGAGGCTTAGTGCTCTGCCACAAATGGAATGACTCTCTCGGCACTGTCGACTCCTAATGGTACTTGGTACATGTAAATAAATGTCAACATGTCAGTAGAGATATATTTTTCCCAATAGAAAACTATATGGGAGACAAAGACGTGGGGGGGTGACCCTGTCGGCACCAACAATATCTGACTGGGTGAAAATTGGCATGATAATGTGATGCATATCAGAAAGAGCTATACCTATATGTATATGTATGTATAGTGAGGTTACATAGGTCTGTGGCACGATCCCAGACGTGATAATATTTATGGAGGGAGTCATATTCATAGAATAGATTTCTCTCAGACCCCTCGAGATTGCAAAAATGTTATTTTGCCCAGTTACTACTCCCTGAGATCGACTCGAATAATGTTTCTTATGTCGACCATAATGTTTCCTGATCAGATCCACAAAATCGGCATTCAGTACCTGTTCATATACATTACAACGTATTAACGTCACTAGGGACCCTGCTGTTCCTGACAAAAGGATATATGTATACGTGTTATATATATATGGATATATGTGTGTATAGGTGCATTTAAAGGTACTGTATATATATGTATATATATATATAAAAAAAATTATAATGCATGCTGAGGTAAAGTTATTCCTTCTTCTCATGTGCTGAGCGCTCTGTTAAAAAATCAAGGATTCCGAGTGTTTATTCTTTTCCCGCCGTGGATAGAATAAAGTGAGAGTCACCCCCTGTTCTGCACGGGACCCTGTCACAAAGGATCGTATGCAGGAAGATATGTGATACTCTAATTATGTGTCCGCATGTACGTTGATTATACTTGCATTACATGCGCATGGGAGAGTAGTTGTATGCTGGGTACTCATTAAGTTGGGTCATGTCTATATCATTGCAGCATATTGCCATGCGACTACAAGGGATATAGGACTCTTGGGTTCGCGGGCCAATTCCATGGCGGTCTCGACTAGGAGGGCGTTGTGGATTCACCAATGGAATGCTGAAGCTGACTCAGAGAAGAACTGGAGTCTCTTCCCTATGAAGGTGAAACCTGGTTTGGGCATGGCTTGTTAAGTTGATCTCGGCAGATACCACTGGTAAGTCTACCTTCTTGACCTATGTTCCCTCACAACGGTTGGTGATGCATTTTTGTAAGATGCAGTCATTTCGACCGAATGGATACGGTTTTCCCTTTCTTTGCAGGTAGAGGAAGGTGAAAAGGTAAGAGGTCAGCAGCTTTTCTTCTTTTTTCGCAGAAGCAGAAATCATCCTCTGTTTCTACCACATCCACCGCATGACGCTGGGTCTATCTTGCGGGAGCCCACACCGGTGGGACCACGTCTAATACTCGTCAGTCAGTCCTGGTACGGACATGGACCAGTGAGTTTGAGAATAGAGTCCCAAGGGGGACATATTGGAGTTTCCAGACGATTCCCCTCACTGTTTTTTCAAATAGACCTTACCGATTCTCCTCTGGACGGGGAGGTAGTATGCGACGCCATACAAGAGTTGTGTCAGGATCAGGTCATTGTCCTGCTGTCCCGGTCACATTAAAAAAAAAAGAGCTGTTGTTCAAGCTTTTTCGTGCTTCTTAGGCCGGACGGCTCGGTCAGAACAATCCTATATCTAAATTCCCAAAAATTTCTACTTAAGAAGTTGAACTACAAGATGGAATCTCTCAAGGCAGGGATCTCCAATCTGTAAAAGGAGAAAGAGGGTCTAAGTGCGGATTCTTCCACATTAGGCTCGCCTCGGTTTGCTATTCAGGATTGTCATTACCAATTCACCGGAGTGATGGCGGTATGATGGTTTTCCTTCGATATTAAAAGTGTCATTAATATTCTGTACTGGGAAGCTCTCCTGAGTACGGCGAGGTCAAGAAACAAGTGGTGCAAAACGTTGCTTTCTCCCTGACAGTTCTTCAACAAAGTGGTTGGCTCCTGACTTGCCAGAATCACTGTGGATCCCAACGATGCGGTTGTCGGCGTTGGGAATACTGTTAGTTACAGAACTGTTGAGAGTTTGTTTCTTTCAGTGGAAAAAGCTCTGAGGATTCAGAGTCGGGTCAGATCTGCAACAGTGTCAATCCATCAATAAGTTCCATTGATTAAAAAGATGGTTGCGGCCTACGAGGCCATTCAGTGAGCAGGTTAAATGCCAGAGTGGTTTTAGCGGGACCAGTTGGACATGTGGTCCGGGTCTCACCTGCACATACACCAGAATAATCCTATCTTCCAGGACCAGAATCCAACTCCCGTGGTGGCTGCACAGTTCTCACCTCCTAGAGGGACGCAGGTTCGGGATCCAGGATTGGCTCCTGGTGACCACGGATGCAAGTCTCCGAGGCTGGGGAGCAGTCACACAGGGGGAAAATTTCCAGGGAAAATGGTCAAGCCAGGAAGCTTGTCTGCACATAAACATTCTGGAATTAAGGGCCATTTACAACGGCCTTTGGCAAGCGGAACCTCTTCTTTGCCCGTCTTGATTCAGTCAGACAACATAACAGCAGTGGCGTACATAAACCGCCAGGGCGGAACAAAGAGCAGAGCGGCGATGGCGGATGCCACAAAAGTTCTTTGCTTGGTGGAGAAACATGCAAGCGCTCTGTCAGCAGTCTTCATTCCAGGAGTGGACAACTGGGAAGCAGACTTCCTCAGCAGACACCATCTCCATCCAGGAGAGTGGGGTCTTCATCAAGAGGTCTTTGCAGAAGTGACAAGTCGTTGGGGAATTCCTCGAATAGACATGATGGCGTCTCGCCTCAACAAGAAACTTCAGAGATATTGTTCCAGGTCGAGGGACCCTCAAGCAATAGCGGTGGACGCCCTGGTGACACCGAGGTGTGTTTCAGTCGGTCTATGTGTTCCCTCCACTTCCACACATTCCAAAGGGGATAAAGATCATAAGAAGAACAAAGGTTCAGGCGATCCTCATTGTTCCGGACTGGCCAGGGAGGGCTTGGTATCCAGATCTTCAAAAATTACTCATAGAAGATCCCTGGCCTCTTCCTCTACGAGAGGACCTGTTACAGCAAGGACCGTGCGTGTATCAAGACTTACCGCGGCTGCGTTTGACGGCATGGCGGTTGAACGCCAAATCCTATCCCGAAGGGGTATTCCCAGTGAAGTCATTCACACACTACTTCAGGCTAGAAAAGAAGTAACGGTGAAGCATTACCACCGTATTTGGAGAAAATATGTGTCTTGGTGTGAATCCAAGAAGGCTCCTACGGAAGAATTTCAGCTGGGGTGTTTGCTCCATTTTTGGCAAGCAGGTGTGGATGCGGGCCTAAAGTTGGGCTCCATTAAAGTACAAATTTCGGCCTTATCTATTTTCTTTCAGAAAGGATTGGCCTCCCTTCCAGAAGTGCAGACCTTCGTGAAGGGTGTGCTGCACATCCAACCTCCCTTTGTGCCCCCAGTGGCACCATGGGATCTTAATGTGGTGCTGCAGTTCCTGCGATCTCATTGGTTTGAACCTTTGCGTAAGGTTGAGTTGAAATTCCTTACTTGGAAAGTAGTCATGCTGTTGACCTTGGCATCTGCCAGGCGGGTGTCTGAATTGGCGGATTTGTCTCACAAAAGCCCCTATTTAATCTTCCATGCTGATAGAGCGGAGTTGAGAACTCGTCAGCAATTTCTGCCAAAAGTGGTTTCATCGTTTCACGTAAATCAGCCTATTATGGTGCCAGTTGCTTCTGACACCTTAGCGGAATCGAAGTCTCTCGATGTGGTCAGAGCTTTGAAAATCTATGTCACCAGAACGGCTCAGATTAGGAAAACAGAGGCCCTGTTTGTCCTGTGGGCTCCCAACAAGATTGAGGCTCCTGCTTCCAAGCAGACTATTGCACGCTGGATCTGTGATACGATTCAGCAGGTTCATTCTACGGCAGGATTGTCGTTATCGAAATCGGTGAAGGGCCATTCTACCAGAAAGGTGGGCTCATCCTGGGCGACTGCCCGAGGGGTCTCGGCATTACAGCTTTGCCGAGCTGCTACTTGGTCAGGATCAAACACCTTTGCAAAGTTTTACAAGTTTGATACCCTAGCTGAGGAGGACCTTTTGTTTGGTCAGTCGGTGCTACATAGTCATCCGCACTCTCCCGCCCGTTCTAGAGCTTTGGTATAAACCCCATGGTTCTTGAAGCATCCCCAGCATCCTCTAGGACGTAGGAGAAAATAGGATTTTAATACCTACCGGTAAATCCTTTTCTCTTAGTCCGTAGAGGATGCTGGGCGCCCATCCCAGTGCGTACTGTATCTGCAGTTATTGGGGATGGTTACACGCATGGGGCAATATTCGTGTTTGATTCGGTTTGTGTAGTGTTTAAACTCGTTTTGTATCGGGTGCATTTTCATGCAACTTTTTGAATCCATATACGCAAAGTTATGAAGCAGTCGACTTTATGGTTTTCGTGTTTTCCGATGTCGATGCCAGTTGTTGTTTTTTTGGCACATTTACGGCCGTCATTGTCGTTTGCGTACGTGTTTTTGTTGTTTTTGCTGTTTTTTTTCCTTAGTTAAACGCGGCAGGGTTTTTTTTTCCAGCGGCCGCATTTTCACTTTCAGTTTCGTTTTTCATCCTCATTCGTGATTGGTTGTGTTTCAGATGGTAGGAGTGTCTGTGCGCAACCATATAAATACGCCCCAAACCGTCCGCACCTCGTGGGTTTAGTTAGTGGTGAGGAGGAGGGAGGTTGTGCTGTGGAGGTAGGTGAATTTGTGGTTTGGTGAGGAGTGTTGGTAGCGATTTCTGAGTGTGGTATTGTGTTTGAAAGTCGTCTTGTCATTCTTGTAATCTTGTATTTTGTGGTTTTGTTTCATTTTTAATCCAAGTTATTTTTCTTTATAGTCCCTTGTCAGTGTTTGTGTGTGTGTGTGTGTGTGTGTGTGTGTGTGTGTGTGTGTGTGTGTGTGTGTGTGTGTGTGTGTGAGTTGTGTAGTGGTAGTGGAGGAGTGTGTTGTTTGTCTTTTTCTTCTGTGTTAACTGTTTAGACACACAATTATGTGTGACTCAGAGGCGGGTGAGGTGGAGGGTGTGAGTGAGGGGGAGGAGGTCGGTCAGGTGGAGGAGGTGAGTGTTAGTGAGATTAGTGAGGTGGAGGAGGTGGGTGAGGTTGATGCAGCAGCCTCAAGTGATAGTGACAGTCAGACAGCTCCGCAGCCACGCACCGCTACTAAGACTGGGCGGAATGTAAAGTTTAGTTTTGCTGAAAATGTGGCATTGGTGCGTGAGCTGATGAAGTATCAGAGGCAGCTATTTGGCCCTGAGTCCGCCAAGGTGCCAACACGGAGGAAGACGGTGTTGTGGGCGAAAGTTGTTGCTGCTGTCAATAGTGAGGGGGTGGTCAAGCGGACGGAGGACACGTGCCGCAAACGGTACTATGACATATAGCGACGTGTCAAGTCCAAAATGGGCAAGGAGGCGAAGTCGGCTCGAAAAACCGGTGGTGGGCAGCCCTATATTGCAAGATATCTGGAGTATGAGGAGCCCATGCGGAGTGTCATACCTTCTGAAGTAGTCTCTGCAACCCATGTCCGGGATTCCGATCGGCCCAGGAAGAATGGTGAGCATGTGTATTTGCATTTACATTCTATGACCTTATATTATTTTATTTTTTTAAATGTGTGTCATGTGACGTTGCATATTACTCCCATCTTCAAGTGTGTGTCAGCAAATACATTGTTTTGGTTAATGTTTTATACAAAAGCCAATGTAACATCTTTCTTTATTGTATGTCATGTGTTTTTATGAAAGATATTTTGCATGTGTACTGTAGTTTGGACTTGGTGTGTCTCTGAATTGTCCTGCAATAATGTTTTCCTTTTGGGCCTTTTTTTTTTAAATAATTGTGACTATGTTTTATATTTATGTGATCCATGTGCAATGTTTCAAAAACAGTGGTTGTCATGTTAGAGGCTGGAGTAGTGGAAAGTGGTTTGGAAACCACTTACATGTGTAATGTCATTATTAGATAATGTAATATTTTTTTAACAAAATACCACTATTTCCTTGATAATTTTTAGTTTGTATTTGTACCGTGACACCACACTGCAGTGTAATTTTTAAAATATTTATACATTTTGGTTTGGCTCATATAGTTGTAATGTGTGTTTGGAGTGCCACATCACAGAGCAATTTATATATTGCATCTGTAATATTTTTCCTTTCAATACAAAATGAAGATGTGTGTGTTTTTGGTTGGTAATGTTTTTTTTTTTTTTTTTTACTTGTGGCCTATGTCAGTGTCCTGTACCTGTACATGTTTTCCTGTGTTGATTTTTCCATAGTGCATATGTCTATTGGACAATGTTTATTGTTTTATGTATTGTTTTTTTTTTTTCCGGTCCTTATGTTTTTGTTAAAAATAAAGCAAGCATTTCTTAAAGAATAAATGTTTATAAGCATAATGGGTGGATGTATCAACAATAGCATGAATATTTTTATTTAATTTTTTTTATACAGTGTTTGAAAAAAGCAGTACTACTCGTCGGCCAGTAACTCCTATCACATCTGATGATGATGATGCTGCGGAAGCAGGTAAAGTGTCCATTGTAGTATAGGGTATGTTTGTAAAGGAATGGCCATAACAAAATTGCACTTTCATTAATAGGTCCATCAAAAGAAGTATGGAGCAGCAGAAGTGGGACTTCTGTAAGACATCACCACAAAAAACCTGTGGCCGAAAAGAAAGCAAGGTCGTATGTCCCGGCCCAACCACAGCAGGCTACCCCGCCACGAAGATTATCGTCCGTATGTTCTGTCCCCGAACTCCAAATTTTGGACACACCTCCAAGACGTCATCCACACTCCCCTCATCTTGATTGTGAGTATCAAACTGAAATAAATGTTAAAAATTTCAGAACGTAATCCAAATTTTTCTTAACCGCATTAAATCAAAACACATCAAAAACTTAGATACTTACCGCAGTAAGTAAAACCTGAAATGGAATCCAAGCTAAATGGCCTTGTCCACATCCAGTAAAGATATGTATGTCCACTTGAGCCATACAGTATGACATTGTGTATAAGATGCTGCAACAAAAAATCATGTTTTTTTTTATAGAAAAAAGTAAGGTTGTTTTCCAAATTTCACATTTGTGTTTGAGGTAACATTGCAAAATACATATAAAAACATTACTATGTTTGTTTGATCAAAGCTATAAGGTAACACATTATGGATTCCAATGTGTTTTTATGGTGGAGTATGTGTGAGCTACAATAAAACTAAAGTGTTTGCTTTCACAATTAAGTAACCAGACACATTTGCCACAAACACGCATATGTATGTATTTAAGTTATGAGTGATGATGTTGCTAGGCAGAATATTTGAAAGCAACAGTGAATGACATGTGTTCCATGTGTAGTGATTTGTTTACATTTCTCAAACATATGGATAGCTAACAGAGATTTGTTTAACATTTCAGCTTCTAGTCCTGGGAACAGCATCCCTCCGCAACAACAGCAACACAGTGAGATGGAGGAGACAAACATCTTAGAAATGCAGCCATTAAGCCAAGGAATGAGCCCCCCAGCACCTGTGAGTACACCACCACAGCAAAGCACACCACCACCAGAACACAGCCCAACAACACCAGTAACACAAGGCCATGATCAGGTGTTTTGGACCATTTGGGCTAGACAGCAGGCCACTAATGAAGATTGCCTGCGTAGGCAGACACAAATGTTTTCAAGCCTACCATGTCACCTCAGAAGAATATCAAGAAATCTGAATAGACAAAATGAACAAACAACCAGAATTGGCAATACCATGGAACTCATGCATACAGACATTACACAGGTCATGGGCAACTTACAGCGCATAATGGAAGAATAGCACAGACAACAGAAAAGTTATATGAACATTTTTCAAAACAATCAAAAGATTAATGAAAGTTTATTCCGAATTGTAGACAATCAAAATGCTGCTACACGTGAACTCAATGCCACCCTCACTAACCTGAATGAAACACTCAGATGCATGCACCAACAGCAAACAAGCAGCAGTTCTGGTATGACTACTCCAAATATCACGCCAGTCTCATCACCACCAAGACGCTCCACCAGAGCACGACAACATGACAGTGCTAAAGGCAAAGGGCAGGACATGCAGCCACCCAAAAAAACGTGAAAAAAATACAAATTAGACATTTCTGATAAGTAACTCTAAATAGTTAGTAAGTGTATGTTTGTCAAAAAATATATAACACTTAGCTCCTTGACAATTTATACAACATCATTAATTATAAGTGGTACAAACAACAACATAAAATTTGTACGCACATTTATTCTTTAACATATTTTTTTGGTATTGGAGGAGGGAAATGTTGATGGAGCCGCACATACATGTTAGCAGGAAGTAAACAGACCACTTGATTTTTTTCTAATCATTACTCTTTCTAGATTCCAATCATTCTCATATCCTGCAGACACAATAATTGGCAGCCAGGCAGAATGTCTTTAGCAGGAAGTAAACAGACCACTTGATTTTTTTCTATTCATTACTCTTTCTAGATTCCAATCATTCTCATATCCTGCAGACACAATAATTGGCAGAGAAACCAAACAAAACTGCTAAAAAAGCGCCTTAACATCAAGTTACATATAAAAATATAACAAAATGTGATATACTTGTGGAGGTCACAATTCCTGAAATGCTGCGCTTGCCGGAATACTATGTGTGGTATTGAGGTAGAGACAAGAGAAAAACAGACGGCTGCGCTGAATGTCAGGAAAGTATGTATAAATGTGAAGAGAGCCAGCATAAATAAATGCAATATTTATTAATAATAAAAATAGGTTTAAGACATATATACCGGTATGAGCATAATATTAAAAAGAGTCACATTATAGTTTACTCATAATGTCTGACAATAGCTCGTGGTTAATACTGAAATGGCAGATGTATCCTTGATGGTGAAAGTCCGTATTCCACTTAATATAGTTGATTTCTATTAAACAGACAGAAGAACAGGGTGCACGCACGGATACTTTCCCAATTGGGTATATGTCCCTCGGTTAAAACAAATCTCAATACCTCTCCGGTGGGCTGGTCAAAGCCGAGTGTCCTCGGCATAAGTGTCCTGCAATACCCACATGAGCTGTGCAGCGGAGGGGAGATAGCCGTCTATTCACAAGCTGTCTGTAGCGGCGTGCATGTTAAAGCCGCTGGCGACTGGAGATATAGACGGAGGGTCCAATGTAGATAGAGATTGATGTGCACCTTGTAGTTACACCTGAGCAAGGTGTGTGTGAGGGCGGGTCCTGATGCGTTTCGTCACACTCCACGTGACTTTTTCAAAGGTATTATTCTCATACCGGTATATATGTCTTAAACCTATTTTTATTCTTAATAAATATTGCATTTATTTACGCTGGCTCTCTTCACATTTATACATACTTCCATGACATTCAGCGCAGCCGTCTTTTCTCTTGTCTCTACCACAATAATTGGCAGCCAGGCAGAATGTCTTTAGCAGGAAGTAAACAGACCACTTGATTTTTTTCTAGTCATTACTCTTTCTAGATTCCAATCATTCTCATATCCTGCAGACAATCCAAATTACAATGTTATTGATAACTATTTTACCTTTCTTCTCTATACAACATTACAAGAAGAACACAATTGAGTTGCGTAAAAAGCTTTTAATATGTTGGCATTGATTTTTTTTAAAAACATTGACAAAATGAATGTCAGTATTGTTGGGACATATTTGTGTGTGTTAAAAATTAGTAATAATGTTATTACACATGATGCAGAAACCAACAAATAAGAACTTTTTTTTACCAAAAAACAAAGAATGTGTATAATAATGTATATATGTGGCAAACTGTGTATTTACTTACACATCAGCAAGTTTACTGCAGCAAACATTAGGAAATAAATTATTTCTGATTACAGTAAGTTTGTGTCCCTTAAATATGATGGAGCATCACACATAGGGACACATGTATTCCTCAAGGCTAACATATTATATGTTGAGGAGTGTTTTTTGGGAACACAGGTTCTCAAACTTGGCCCTCAGGACCCCACACAGTGCATGTTTTGCAGGTCTACTCACAGAATCACAAGTGACATAATTAGCTCCACCTGTGAACCTTTTAACATATGTCTGTGAGTAATTCATACACCTGTGCTTCTACTGGGTTACGTGAAAAACATGCACTGTGTGTGGTCCTGAGGGCCGAGTTTGTGAACTGTGCATTAGGACATTACACACAATGATAAAGTAAAATACTAAATGGATTATGTGTGCTTGTAATAAATTAGCACTGCAAGTTTACGATCACTTATCCAGACTTAATGCATGCCACTCATAATCTGTTGTTTTGAGTTTTAAAATATACACAATACACATGCAACATTTGTTTTGCATAAAGCGAGGGTATGTTTGTATGTGTCAAGGAGACAGACACATTCTGAGTAATGGTTTTGCCAATAAAAATGGCAAAACATCTATTTATGATTACACAACAAATGAAATAAGCAAACCAAACTTACCTTAGAAATAGCGAGTGATGAGCTCTTGCCTAACCTGCTTCCCTACATCTGTACTCCAAGTATCACCAGATGTCTCTAATTCCTCTGCTTGCTGGCTGCTTTCTTCCTCCTCCTCAACATGTGGCAGATGTTGTTGCAAACACGTGTTATGAAGAAAGCAGCAGCAGAACACAATTTGAGTCACTTTGGAGGGACTATACAACAAAAGGCCACCAGAATTATCCAGACACTGAAACCTAGATTTCAGCACACCAAAACATCTTTCTATCACATTCCGCGTGGACTTATGTGAATGATTGTAATTGTGTTCAGCAAGGGTATCAGGTCGGGACAATGGAGTTAGAAGCCAAGAGAAACAGCCATATTCTCCATCACCTAAAAGACAGATATAGTAACGTGATTCATGTTAAGATACAGCAACACATAAGTAACACACTGTGGGGCAGATGTATTAACCTGTACAAGGCATAAGGAAGTGATAAACCAGTGATATGTGCAAGGTAATAAAGGCAGTAGACAATCTGTTCCTAAATGTTCATTTACATATTGGAGCTGATTGGCTGGTGCCTTTATCACCTTGCACATATCACTGGTTTCTCACTTCCTTATGCCTTCTAAAGGTTAATACATCTGCACCTGTATTTGGACAAAGTATACGCAGGCCTACACATATCAAATTACATACCCAGCAGCCATCCATCTGGCATTTGTCAGTCCTCAAACTTATCAAAGAGGGATGACTGACTGAGGATGAAGGAGCAGTGATCGCGCTGATCCAAAAAAAAAGTGGGTCCCAGGGACCCCTCACTTTCAAAAATTGGGGTCCTACCGTTCTTTTTCTGGGTCCCATCGGAATAAAGGTTCTTATTAATCTTAATCTTGTTTGGACATTACAAAAGTTTTGCAAGGTGGGGGGATGGGGTGACAGTGCTGCTGGGCTGTGTAGCATGCAGAACACCCTGCACCAGAGCTGTAACTAGACATTTTGGTGCCCTAGGCATAAAGTGAATTGGTGTTCCACCTGCGAGATCGCAAAGAGTAGGCAGCAAAATTTAAGGGGCGTGGCTTCATGGGGAAGGGGCGTGACTACATAATAGTGCCAATTCACATTACACCACACAGAAGTGCCGCTTATACACATTGCACCAGGTAGAGCACGTTATACACAATGGGCCCGGTAGTGCATGTTATATACATTGCACCAGGTAGAGCACATATAAACATTGCACCAGGTAAAGCAAATATAAACACTGCACAAGGTAGAGCACGTTTTACACAATGCGCCAGGTAGAGCACGTTATACACATTGCGCCAGGTAGAACACTTAGACACACTGCACCAGGTAAAGCACATATAAACATTGCACCAGGTAGAGCACGTTATACACATTGCGCCGGGTAGAGCACGTTATACACATTGCACCGGGCAGAGCACGTTACACACAATGCGCCGGGTAGAGCACGTTATACACATTGCAGCAGGTAGAGCACATTATATACATTGCGCCGGGCAGAGCACGTTACACACAATGCGCCGGGTAGAGCACGTTATACACATTGCGCCGGGCAGAGCGCGTTACACACAATGCGCCGGGTAGAGCACGTTATACACATTGCAGCAGGTAGAGCACATTATACACATTGCGCCGGGCAGAGCACGTTACACACAATGCGCCGGGTAGAGCACGTTATACACATTGCGCCGGGCAGAGCGCGTTACACACAATGCGCCGGGTAGAGCACGTTATACACATTGCAGCAGGTAGAGCACATTATACACATTGCGCCGGGCAGAGCACGTTACACACAATGCGCCGGGTAGAGCACGTTACACATATTACGCCGGGCAGAGCACGTTACACACAATGCGCCGGGTAGAGCACGTTATACACATTGCAGCAGGTAGAGCACGTTACACACATTGCACCAGGTGACCACTTAGGCACATTGTAGCCACCATCTTGGACCCCCAGTTGTCGTCCCCAGACACAGTGATCACGGGTGTCAGTGGAGGGGGTGTCAGATGGGTGTGTGTATAATGGGCAGTGTGAACACGTTGTGGGGAGTGCGTATGATTTGCACTGTGTGAGTGTGTATAATTGGCAATGTGTGGGTATTGGGGGTGTGTATGATGGGCACTGTGTGGTTGGTGGGGTGCATGTGATGGCACTGTGTGGCTATGGAGGGTGTATGGAGGGTGTGGGTATTTGGGAGTGGGGTAACTATGCTGGCCAATGTGTGCATTTGTGTTGGTGTATGCTGGGCACTGCCCTCACCCCCAGTGTTTGAATCGTTAGCTGCTGCCATCCCAATTGCCCATATGTTTATTACTAACATGAATCCTCCATGCCAGGGGCTGCTTGAAATTATTCTCTTCAGCTCCTTACTGCTGTGGGCGGGATGTAGTAACCTCTTCTACAGCATTAACAGGCTTTCTCTGCGGCCACCCGTCTCCTCCCCGTCCCAGCCCTGCTATTCGCTTCTACCCCCCACCGCCGCGGCCACTCAGGACTCAGCGTTATAAGTGCCGCGCCGAGCCTTGGAATCCACCGGCGCGTGCCCCCGCATCCTGAGTGGACGCGGCGGTGAGGGGGGAGAAGTGAATAGCAGCGCTGGGACGGGGAGGAGACGGGTGGCTGCAGAGAGAGCCTGTTAATGCTGTAGAAGAGGTTACTACATCCCGCCCACAGCAGTAAGGAGCTGAAGAGATCAAAGGAGCTACAGAACTGCCTACAACGGAGCGCGTCCCCAGGGACGCACTCATTTTGTAAAAGCGAGTCCCCGATCCTCATTATGGGGTAAAAAATACGCGCTATAGCGCGTTTTTGCGATTACTGAGGAGTCATGGCAGCCGCCAGGGTAACCAGCAACAACACTCATTATTTTGAGATTTGCATCACAAACCACCTGCACATTTGTGGAGTGTTCGAAATGGTGATTAGTATATATGTGCTGCCTGCCCCTAGGTGGTCTCGGCTGAATGTGTGTGCAATCTGTGGCTCCAAGCACATTGGGCATGCCAGACAGCTCATAGAAATCAACCCTGACGGCATGCCACTGAGACTCCTGGGTAGGGAAGCAGATTGAGGCCTCGATGTGGGGCTGCAAAACAGCCAACAACTGTGTGTATATTTTAAAGAACAATAAACATAAGATTTTAGGACAGAACTGGCCACCGAGAAATTAAAACAAACAAAAAACAGAAGAGGTAGTTAGGTATACATCACCTGTGTTAAGATTCTGGAAAATGAGGGCTGTGAGATTCCTATGACATCCCCAGACACAGCCTGAAAGCTGCCAATAGCCAGAAAGTGCAACACAGCCAGGAGTTTGTGCAGGCCTGAGACAGAGCGAGAGCGTGCTGTCTCAGGGTCTATGCCGAGTTTGACAAGGTCATACAGATGGAAAATGTTGTTACGATTTAGACGGAACATCTGTATGACCTTATCATCGGACAATGCGTTCAAGTTTAAACGCCCGCTAAAAAAACGAGGCCTGCGCAGCCTCCGCGGAACCTGTACAACCTGCTGACCATGTTCAGTTTCTTGGCCCTGGGTACTTAAAGGCTGATGTCTGAGTCTGAGGAATCCCACAGCACACAAAAGATCACTGGCCCACAGTCCTGCTGCCATTTCTGAGTGTAGGTGTATTGAAATGGGCTAACATCCTTTATAGGCGTCCTAATTCAGGTGTGATTGATTTTTGAGTTGCAACACATGTAAACACGATTGAAAAAAGCAGGTCTATTTTATTGCCGCTTTTTTTACCGATTCGCAAAAAAATACGACCGGAATTGAGCACTCAGAAACTAACACCCAAATACGAATGAATAGTGAATTCCCGTATTGTATGAAATAACAGCCGCGTTTGACCGATGGTCTATTCATTCGTATTTCGGAATTTTGCAAATCAAACCATTACGAATAGTCCAAACACTGCCGAGATTGGTGCTTAGTGAATTCCCGGATTGGGACTTAGAAAAAAAAAAAATCTGACAAACTCGAATTCTTAGTAAATATTGGCCATGGTGTGTTGCGTTTAAGTCAGCCTGTTGCTGACGTTATTCATGCCGTGGCATGCGTTATGCTGTTATTGGTTGTGTTTACACACAGGTTGTGTTTTGCTTTATGTCAGCATATTGCTGCATATTCTTCATGCCGTCGGCTGGTGTTCTATTGAATGCCACGTTCTGCGGCATACTGGAGGTGTGAGCTGGTAAGATGCTCACAGTGGTTTAACAATAAATTATTTCCTCGAGATGTCCGTCTCCATGGGAACAGTTACTTAAACTGGAGTCTGGAGGAGGGGCATAGGGGGAGGAGCCAGTTCACACCCATTCAAAGTCTTAAAGTGCCCATGTCTCCTGCAGATCCCATCTATACCCCATGGTTCTTGAAGCATCCCCAGCATCCTCTACGGACTAAGAGAAAAGGATTTACCGGTCGGTATTAAAATCCTATTTTTTTTCTCAATCTTCCATATTACCACATCAATACTGTACAATTCGTGTTCCAACTGGTAAGGTTTGTCTATGGCTTACAGACATGAGCCATACGGACTAATCAAAAGTCAAAACATTAATAATTGGCAAACTATTTAACTTTAGAAGATGGGTTAGATCAGGTGTCATCCAGCTCATTTTGTCCGATTGGACTTTATGCAGTCCAATTGGACGAAACGCGTTGGTTCACACCTGATCTAACCCATCTTCTCAAGTTCAGCAATATCTATTCCTCTTTTTAGTATTGATAGTTACAGTATGTTTTATCTTGTTGTTTTTTAGTTATATGTATATATTTTTTTATGTACATATGAAGTCCTAGGCGTTATTTTAACTCTGAAAATGTTAGTGCTATATACTTGAGAATAAAAATCTTGTAATAATTTTTTTTATATATAACGTACTGAGTCTTCCTATTTTCATATGACAACGGTGGTCACTTGGAAGCACCTTATCCATTTCCTATTACACACTAGAGATGAGCGGGTTCGGTTTCTCTGAATCCGAACCCGCACGAACTTCATGTTTTTTTCACGGGTCCGAGCAGACTCGGATCCTCCCGCCTTGCTCGGTTAACCCGAGCGCGCCCGAACGTCATCATGACGCTGTCGGATTCTCGCGAGACTCGGATTCTATATAAGGAGCCGCGCGTCGCCGCCATTTTCACACGTGCATTGAGATTGATAGGGAGAGGACGTGGCTGGCGTCCTCTCCATTTAGATTAGGGTTGAGAGAGAGAGAGAGAGATTGACCTGAGGCTGTGATACTGTAGAAGAGAGTGCAGAGTTTAGTGACTGACGACCACAGTGACCACCAGACAGTGCAGTTGTTTGTTTTATTTAATATATCCGTTCTCTGCCTGAAAAAAACGATACACACAGTGACTCAGTCACATACCATATCTGTGTGCACTGCTCAGCCCAGTGTGCTGCATCAATGTATATATATATCTGACTGTGCTCAGCTCACACAGCTTATAATTGTGGGGGAGACTGGGGAGCACTGCAGTGCCAGTTATAGGTTATAGCAGGAGCCAGGAGTACATAATATTATATTAAAATTAAACAGTGCACACTTTTGCTGCAGGAGTGCCACTGCCAGTGTGACTAGTGACCAGTGACCTGACCACCAGTATATATAATATTAGTAGTATACTATCTCTTTATCAACCAGTCTATATTAGCAGCAGACACAGTACAGTGCGGTAGTTCACGGCTGTGGCTACCTCTGTGTCGGCACTCGGCAGCCCGTCCATAATTGTATATACCACCTAACCGTGGTTTTTCTTTCTTTCTTTATAGTCATACTAGTTACGAGTATACTATCTCTTTATCAACCAGTCTATATTAGCAGCAGACACAGTACAGTGCGGTAGTTCACGGCTGTGGCTACCTCTGTGTCGGCACTCGGCAGTCCGTCCATAATTGTATATACCACCTAACCGTGGTTTTTTTTTCTTTCTTTATACATACATACTAGTTACGAGTATACTATCTCTTTATCAACCAGTCTATATATTAGCAGCAGACACAGTACAGTGCGGTAGTTCACGGCTGTGGCTACCTCTGTGTCGGCACTCGGCAGCCCGTCCATAATTGTATATACCACCTAACCGTGGTTTTTTTTTCTTTCTTTATACATACATACTAGTTACGAGTATACTATCTCTTTATCAACCAGTCTATATAGTAGCAGCAGACACAGTACAGTGCGGTAGTTCACGGCTGTGGCTACCTCTGTGTCGGCACTCGGCAGCCCGTCCATAATTGTATATACCACCTAACCGTGGTTTTTTTTTCTTTCTTTATACATACATACTAGTTACGAGTATACTATCTCTTTATCAACCAGTCTATATTAGCAGCAGACACAGTACAGTGCGGTAGTTTACGGCTGTGGCTACCTCTGTGTCGGCACTCGGCAGCCCGTCCATAATTGTATATACCACCTAACCGTGTTTTTTTTTTCTTTCTTTATACATACATACTAGTTACGAGTATACTATCTCTTTATCAACCAGTCTATATTAGCAGCAGACACAGTACAGTGCGGTAGTTCACGGCTGTGGCTACCTCTGTGTCGGCACTCGGCAGCCCGTCCATAATTGTATATACCACCTAACCGTGTTTTTTTTTTCTTTCTTTATACATACATACTAGTTACGAGTATACTATCTCTTTATCAACCAGTCTATATATTAGCAGCAGACACAGTACAGTGCGGTAGTTCACGGCTGTGGCTACCTCTGTGTCGGCACTCGGCAGCCCGTCCATAATTGTATATACCACCTAACCGTGGTTTTTTTTTCTTTCTTTATACATACATACTAGTTACGAGTATACTATCTCTTTATCAACCAGTCTATATATTAGCAGCAGACACAGTACAGTGCGGTAGTTCACGGCTGTGGCTACCTCTGTGTCGGCACTCGGCAGCCCGTCCATAATTGTATATACCACCTAACCGTGTTTTTTTTCTCTTTCTTTATACATACATACTAGTTACGAGTATACTATCTCTTTATCAACCAGTCTATATATTAGCAGCAGACACAGTACAGTGCGGTAGTTCACGGCTGTGGCTACCTCTGTGTCGGCACTCGGCAGCCCGTCCATAATTGTATATACCACCTAACCGTGGTTTTTTTTTCTTTCTTTATACATACATACTAGTTACGAGTATACTATCTCTTTATCAACCAGTCTATATATTAGCAGCAGACACAGTACAGTGCGGTAGTTCACGGCTGTGGCTACCTCTGTGTCGGCACTCGGCAGCCCGTCCATAATTGTATATACCACCTAACCGTGTTTTTTTTTTCTTTCTTTATACATACATACTAGTTACGAGTATACTATCTCTTTATCAACCAGTCTATATTAGCAGCAGACACAGTACAGTGCGGTAGTTCACGGCTGTGGCTACCTCTGTGTCGGCACTCGGCAGCCCGTCCATAATTGTATATACCACCTAACCGTGGTTTTTTTTTCTTTCTTTATACATACATACTAGTTACGAGTATACTATCTCTTTATCAACCAGTCTATATATTAGCAGCAGACACAGTACAGTGCGGTAGTTCACGGCTGTGGCTACCTCTGTGTCGGCACTCGGCAGCCCGTCCATAATTGTATATACCACCTAACCGTGTTTTTTTTTTCTTTCTTTATACATACATACTAGTTACGAGTATACTATCTCTTTATCAACCAGTCTATATTAGCAGCAGACACAGTACAGTGCGGTAGTTCACGGCTGTGGCTACCTCTGTGTCGGCACTCGGCAGCCCGTCCATAATTGTATATACCACCTAACCGTGTATTTTTTTTCTTTCTTTATACATACATACTAGTTACGAGTATACTATCTCTTTATCAACCAGTCTATATTAGCAGCAGACACAGTACAGTGCGGTAGTTCACGGCTGTGGCTACCTCTGTGTCGGCACTCGGCAGCCCGTCCATAATTGTATATACCACCTAACCGTGGTTTTTTTTTTTTCTTTATTCATACATACTAGTTACGAGTATACTATCTCTTTATCAACCAGTCTATATATTAGCAGCAGACACAGTACAGTGCGGTAGTTCACGGCTGTGGCTACCTCTGTGTCGGCACTCGGCAGCCCGTCCATAATTGTATATACCACCTAACCGTGGTTTTTTTTTCTCTCTTTATACATACATACTAGTTACGAGTATACTATCTCTTTATCAACCAGTCTATATATTAGCAGCAGACACAGTACAGTGCGGTAGTTCACGGCTGTGGCTACCTCTGTGTCGGCACTCGGCAGCCCGTCCATAATTGTATATACCACCTAACCGTGGTTTTTTTTTCTTTCTTTATACATACATACTAGTTACGAGTATACTATCTCTTTATCAACCAGTCTATATTAGCAGCAGACACAGTACAGTGCGGTAGTTCACGGCTGTGGCTACCTCTGTGTCGGCACTCGGCAGCCCGTCCATAATTGTATATACCACCTAACCGTGTTTTTTTTTTCTTTCTTTATACATACATACTAGTTACGAGTATACTATCTCTTTATCAACCAGTCTATATTAGCAGCAGACACAGTACAGTGCGGTAGTTCACGGCTGTGGCTACCTCTGTGTCGGCACTCGGCAGCCCGTCCATAATTGTATATACCACCTAACCGTGTATTTTTTTTCTTTCTTTATACATACATACTAGTTACGAGTATACTATCTCTTTATCAACCAGTCTATATTAGCAGCAGACACAGTACAGTGCGGTAGTTCACGGCTGTGGCTACCTCTGTGTCGGCACTCGGCAGCCCGTCCATAATTGTATATACCACCTAACCGTGGTTTTTTTTTTTTCTTTATTCATACATACTAGTTACGAGTATACTATCTCTTTATCAACCAGTCTATATATTAGCAGCAGACACAGTACAGTGCGGTAGTTCACGGCTGTGGCTACCTCTGTGTCGGCACTCGGCAGCCCGTCCATAATTGTATATACCACCTAACCGTGGTTTTTTTTTCTCTCTTTATACATACATACTAGTTACGAGTATACTATCTCTTTATCAACCAGTCTATATATTAGCAGCAGACACAGTACAGTGCGGTAGTTCACGGCTGTGGCTACCTCTGTGTCGGCACTCGGCAGCCCGTCCATAATTGTATATACCACCTAACCGTGGTTTTTTTTTCTTTCTTTATACATACATACTAGTTACGAGTATACTATCTCTTTATCAACCAGTCTATATTAGCAGCAGACACAGTACAGTGCGGTAGTTCACGGCTGTGGCTACCTCTGTGTCGGCACTCGGCAGCCCGTCCATAATTGTATATACCACCTAACCGTGGTTTTTTTTTCTTTCTTTATACATACATACTAGTTACGAGTATACTATCTCTTTATCAACCAGTCTATATATTAGCAGCAGACACAGTACAGTGCGGTAGTTCACGGCTGTGGCTACCTCTGTGTCGGCACTCGGCAGCCCGTCCATAATTGTATATACCACCTAACCGTGTTTTTTTTTTCTTTCTTTATACATACATACTAGTTACGAGTATACTATCTCTTTATCAACCAGTCTATATTAGCAGCAGACACAGTACAGTGCGGTAGTTCACGGCTGTGGCTACCTCTGTGTCGGCACTCGGCAGCCCGTCCATAATTGTATATACCACCTAACCGTGGTTTTTTTTTCTTTCTTTATACATACATACTAGTTACGAGTATACTATCTCTTTATCAACCAGTCTATATATTAGCAGCAGACACAGTACAGTGCGGTAGTTCACGGCTGTGGCTACCTCTGTGTCGGCACTCGGCAGCCCGTCCATAATTGTATACTAGTATCCAATCCATC
Source organism: Pseudophryne corroboree (assembly GCF_028390025.1). Classification (NCBI taxonomy): domain Eukaryota; kingdom Metazoa; phylum Chordata; class Amphibia; order Anura; family Myobatrachidae; genus Pseudophryne; species Pseudophryne corroboree. Next base: position 215,453,826 of record NC_086448.1, read on the forward strand.
CATCTCCATTGTTTACCTGAGGTGCCTTTTAGTTGTGCCTATTAAAATATGGAGAACAAAAATGTTGAGGTTCCAAAATTAGGGAAAGATCAAGATCCACTTCCACCTCGTGCTGAAGCTGCTGCCACTAGTCATGGCCGAGACGATGAAATGCCAGCAACGTCGTCTGCCAAGGCCGATGCCCAATGTCATAGTACAGAGCATGTCAAATCCAAAACACCAAATATCAGTAAAAAAAGGACTCCAAAACCTAAAATAAAATTGTCGGAGGAGAAGCGTAAACTTGCCAATATGCCATTTACCACACGGAGTGGCAAGGAACGGCTGAGGCCCTGGCCTATGTTCATGGCTAGTGGTTCAGCTTCACATGAGGATGGAAGCACTCAGCCTCTCGCTAGAAAAATGAAAAGACTAAAGCTGGCAAAAGCAGTAGCACCGCAAAGAACTGTGCGTTCTTCGAAATCCCAAATCCACAAGGAGAGTCCGACTCCAATTGTGTCGGTTGCGATGCCTGACCTTCCCAACACTGGACGTGAAGAGCATGCGCCTTCCACCATTTGCACGCCCCCTGCAAGTGATGGAAGGAGCACCCGCAGTCCAGTTCCTGATAGTCAGATTGAAGATGTCAGTGTTGAAGTACACCAGGATGAGGAGGATATGGGTGTTGCTGGCGCTGGGGAGGAAATTGACCAGGAGGATTCTGATGGTGAGGTGGTTTGTTTAAGTCAGGCACCCGGGGAGACACCTGTTGTCCGTGGTAGGAATATGGCCGTTGACATGCCTGGTGAAAATACCAAAAAAATCAGCTCTTCGGTGTGGAAGTATTTCACCAGAAATGCGGACAACAGGTGTCAAGCCGTGTGTTCCCTTTGTCAAGCTGTAATAAGTAGGGGTAAGGACGTTAACCACCTCGGAACATCCTCTCTTATACGTCACCTGCAGCGCATTCATAATAAGTCAGTGACAAGTTCAAAAACTTGGGCCGACAGCGGAAGCAGTCCACTGACCAGTAAATCCCTTCCTCTTGTAACCAAGCTCACGCAAACCACCCCACCAACTCCCTCAGTGTCAATTTCCTCCTTCCCCAGGAATGCCAATAGTCCTGCAGGCCATGTCACTGGCAATTCTGACGAGTCCTCTCCTGCCTGAGATTCCTCCGATGCATCCTTGCGTGTAACGCCTACTGCTGCTGGCGCTGCTGTTGTTGCTGCTGGGAGTCGATGGTCATCCCAGAGGGGAAGTCGTAAGACCACTTTTACTACTTCCACCAAGCAATTGACTGTCCAACAGTCCTTTGCGAGGAAGATGAAATATCACAGCAGTCATCCTACTGCAAAGCGGATAACTGAGGCCTTGACATCCTGGGTGGTGAGAAACGTGGTTCCGGTATCCATCATTACTGCAGAGCCAACTAGAGACTTGTTGGAGGTACTGTGTCCCCGGTACCAAATACCATCTAGGTTCCATTTCTCTAGGCAGGCGATACCGAAAATGTACACAGACCTCAGAAAAAGAGTCACCAGTGTCCTAAAAAATGCAGCTGTACCCAATGTCCACTTAACCACGGACATGTGGACAAGTGGAGCAGGGCAGGGTCAGGACTATATGACTGTGACAGCCCACTGGGTAGATGTATGGACTCCCGCCGCAAGAACAGCAGCGGCGGCACCAGTAGCAGCATCTCGCAAACGCCAACTCTTTCCTAGGCAGGCTACGCTTTGTATCACCGGTTTCCAGAATACGCACACAGCTGAAAACCTCTTACGGCAACTGAGGAAGATCATCGCGGAATGGCTTACCCCAATTGGACTCTCCTGTGGATTTGTGGCATCGGACAACGCCAGCAATATTGTGTGTGCATTAAATCTGGGCCAATTCCAGCACGTCCCATGTTTTGCACATACCTTGAATTTGGTGGTGCAGAATTTTTTAAAAAACGACAGGGGCGTGCAAGAGATGCTGTCGGTGGCCAGAAGAATTGCGGGACACTTTCGGCGTACAGGCACCACGTACAGAAAACTGGAGCACCACCAAAAACTACTGAACCTGCCCTGCCATCATCTGAAGCAAGAAGTGGTAACGAGGTGGAATTCAACCCTGTATATGCTTCAGAGGTTGGAGGAGCAGCAAAAGGCCATTCAAGCCTATACAATTGAGCACGATATAGGAGGTGGGATGCACCTGTCTCAAGCGCAGTGGAGAATGATTTCAACGTTGTGCAAGGTTCTGATGCCCTTTGAACTTGCCACACGTGAAGTCAGTTCAGACACTGCCAGCCTGAGTCAGGTCATTCCCCTCATCAGGCTTTTGCAGAAGAAGCTGGAGACATTGAAGGAGGAGCTAACACGGAGCGATTCCGCTAGGCATGTGGGACTTGTGGATGGAGCCCTTAATTCGCTTAGCAAGGATTCACGGGTGGTCAATCTGTTGAAATCAGAGCACTACATTTTGGCCACCGTGCTCGATCCTAGATTTAAAGCCTACCTTGGATCTCTCTTTCCGGCAGACACAAGTCTGCTGGGGTTCAAACACCTGCTGGTGAGTAAATTGTCAAGTCAAGCGGAACGCGACCTGTCAACAACATCTCCTCCTTCACATTCTCCCGCAACTGGGGGTGCGAGGAAAAGGCTCAGAATTCCGAGCCCACCCGCTGGCGGTGATGCAGGGCAGTCTGGAGCGACTGCTGATGCTGACATCTGGTCCGGACTGAAGGACCTGACAACGATTACGGACATGTCGTCTACTGTCACTGCATATGATTCTCTCCCCATTGAAAGAATGGTGGAGGATTATATGAGTGACCGCATCCAAGTAGGCACGTCACACAGTTCGTACTTATACTGGCAGGAAAAAGAGGCAATTTGGAGGCCCTTGCACAAACTGGCTTTATTCTACCTAAGTTGCCCTCCCACAAGTGTGTACTCCGAAAGAGTGTTTAGTGCCGCCGCTCACCTTGTCAGCAATCGGCGTACGAGGTTACATCCAGAAAATGTGGAGAAGATGATGTTCATTAAAATGAATTATAATCAATTCCTCCGTGGAGACATTGACCAGCAGCAATTGCCTCCACAAAGTACACAGGGAGCTGAGATGGTGGATTCCAGTGGGGACGAATTGATAATCTGTGAGGAGGGGGATGTACACGGTGATATATCGGAGGATGATGATGAGGTGGACATCTTGCCTCTGTAGAGCCAGTTTGTGCAAGGAGAGATTAATTGCTTCTTTTTTGGTGGGGGTCCAAACCAACCCGTCATATCAGTCACAGTCGTGTGGCAGACCCTGTCACTGAAATGATGGGTTGGTTAAAGTGTGCATGTCCTGTTTATACAACATAAGGGTGGGTGGGAGGGCCCAAGGACAATTCCATCTTGCACCTCTTTTTTCTTTTCTTTTTCTTTGCGTCATGTGCTGTTTGGGGAGGGTTTTTTGGAAGGGACATCCTGCGTGACACTGCAGTGCCACTCCTAGATGGGCCCGGTGTTTGTGTCGGCCACTAGGGTCGCTTATCTTACTCACACAGCTACCTCATTGCGCCTCTTTTTTTCTTTGCGTCATGTGCTGTTTGGGGAGGGTTTTTTGGAAGGGACATCCTGCGTGACACTGCAGTGACACTCCTAGATGGGCCCGGTGTTTGTGTCGGCCACTAGGGTCGCTTATCTTACTCACACAGCTACCTCATTGCGCCTCTTTTTTTCTTTGCGTCATGTGCTGTTTGGGGAGGGTTTTTTGGAAGGGACATCCTGCGTGACACTGCAGTGCCACTCCTAGATGGGCCCGGTGTTTGTGTCGGCCACTAGGGTCGCTAATCTTACTCACACAGCTACCTCATTGCGCCTCTTTTTTTCTTTGCGTCATGTGCTGTTTGGGGAGGGTTTTTTGGAAGGGCCATCCTGCGTGACACAGCAGTGCCACTCCTAGATGGGCCCGGTGTTTGTGTCGGCCACTAGGGTCGCTTATCTTACTCACACAGCGACCTCGGTGCAAATTTTAGGACTAAAAATAATATTGTGAGGTGTGAGGTATTCAGAATAGACTGAAAATGAGTGGAAATTATGGTTTTTGAGGTTAATAATACTTTGGGATCAAAATGACCGCCAAATTCTATGATTTAAGCTGTTTTTTAGGTTTTTTGGAAAAAAACACCCGAATCCAAAACACACCCGAATCCGACAAAAAAAATTCGGTGAGGTTTTGCCAAAACGCGGTCGAACCCAAAACACGGCCGCGGAACCGAACCCAAAACCAAAACACAAAACCCGAAAAATTTCCGGCGCTCATCTCTATTACACACACACATGTATGTATATATATATATATATATATATATATACTGTATATACACTGAAATGCTAAAAACATGTCATTAACTAGCTATTTCAGAAATGGTTGATGCATAGATGTGTGCTGATCATGATGAAAATGGTAATGTTAATGATAATCAGCATGTATTGTTAGCTTTACTGTGGAAAATAAATAAATAAAGCAAAACAAAACAAATGGTATAAGCTATATTGCCTGGGGCTGGTTATCACAAAAGCACAGGAACAACAAGTATGGGACCACCCTGCTAAAGCGTCGACCAGCGCTTTATCCAGGCTGGGCTGAAGAGAAGTGCCTTTTGGGGTCACCCTGTCATATAGTGCTCCAGCTGTAGGTTACTCATCACAGTGTGAAGTTCATAAGGCAGGGGTGGGAAACCTCTGGCCCGCGGGCCTTATCTGTCACAGACAGGAATTTTGACCGTCCCGGAGGCAGCCACCGAGTGTAAAGCCATCTGCGGCGCACGGCTTCCTGGGAGATGTAGTTTTCTCACACTGTGCACTGTATTCAATGTACAGTGTGAGAAAACTACATCTCCCATGATGCAATGTGCGGCAGATGGCTCCGGTAGACATGAGGCAGCTTTGGAGAAAGAGGAAGCTCTGCTGGCTGTGGACGGAAGGAATGGCTGTGCTGTAGATTCAGAACCTGAACCAGTGGTGGTGAGTGCATATACTGGGGCATTATGTGTGTCTGTCATTATTGGGGGCAGTATGCGTGACAAACTATTACTGTGGCCTTTATTTGTAAGGCCACACTTACTTTCGAGAGCAGGGGGGCGCTTAATAAAATGTCCCGCAAATTATGTTGAAACAATCCAAATGGCCCTTGGCAGGAAAAAGGTTCCCCCTCCCCTGCCATAAGGCAATAAAGGAGAGCTAGGGGGAAATGTACACTGTCATTTTTCTAGCATAGTCTGTATAATGACAGTTAAATGCTGCTTGGTTGTTATAGACAACTTATCTACCTGATCTCTCTCAAAGATTTGATAAATCTCCCACTGGAGTCCTTCTTGGCATGTGACAGAATTACAGCCATTTCAGGGGGTGCTGCCACTATGGGGCCAAGAACTAAGGCAGGCCAGGCAGCAATATTCCAAACACTTGTGGCGCCTGCTCTGCTCTCCTATTCATGTCCTGGCCCCTGCACATATTTAGAAACAGTGATGCTGAGGGGGGGGGGGGGGGTAAATTACCCGGTCCCATGTCTGATGGAGGGGCCCAGCAGGTGTCTCTTACCTGGCAGCAGCAGCAGCTCTTTTCCTCAGCCCAGCCACAGCAGTCCTCAGCCCATTACATGCTGCTGTGTGCTGGGCTGCACTGAGGCCAGGGAGGCGCTTAAAATACTGTTTGATCTGTATTTTTTTCTAAGGGTGCATGGTCACGCCTACTGCGAACAGGTCACGCCCCCTGAAATGTACCTGGGCCCAGCCAGGCTCTCTACTGCCCTGTTTAGTAGAGCAGAATGGAATCATGAGTGTGGACCATAAAATCTGTTCAGTTTCATAAAGAGTTACAGCTTCATAATTTCCAATTGGACTATATTTAGAAAGCAGATTCCCATTGGTTTCTTTCAGGAAGAAGATTTTGCTGTTTAAAAATAGGACAAAATAAAGTTTCACATGGGCTATATTTAATTTTTTTTAAAATAAATAATCATGTGTATATCTTGTATTACATCTATTGTGGAACTTCATATTTTGCAATAGCAATTGTAGACATGGTCATGCTTTTGCTTGTAGTTCAGCAAGCATGAGCATGCCCATGTAGTCAGTGACTGGCACGACTGGCTTGTCAGTTTGTCGTTTCGTTGATTAAGCAACATCTACAGTATATGTTGTACTTTAGGTTGCACATACCTTAAGTAACGTGCAATTTAAAATAGACATGTACAGTAAAAATGGTAATACGTAGAGTGATATTATTTTTTGCTGCCATTCAATTTGCATTTGTACATCCAACTCATACTTAAATGAGACCCTTAATTAGTAATTTAAAAATAAATGGTATTTTAAAGGTTTGCAAATTAGAACTGGTACCGTACATCCATATGGTGATGTTAAAATAAGCATGTCAATTGAATTAAATAAAATTAGAGAATTTTTCTTGATATAAATAAGAAATATTTAGTTAATTTTGTAGTAAATTGATCATGCTCACTTTAATGAGTATTTTTTTTTAATATAACTTATGCATCAAAAATGGGATGGTATCGGGATTCCGGGGCTTGGGATGCTATCGGTCAGAACACTGACAGTAGCATCCCGACGCTCAGGATCCTGACTCCTACTAGGTATGCTATCGCTAATCTCCAAACCCCCTAACCTTAACCGTTCCTACCCGCATCCTAACCCTTACCTTCCCCGGTGGTACCTAATCCTAAACCCCCCTCCCCACAGCCTAAACCTATCCCTCCCTCCCCTGCAGCCTAACCCTAACCCTCTCTGGTGGTGTCTAAATCCAAACCCCCCTATGCCCAGAAGCTTAAACCTAACCCTCCCACCCCTGCAGCCTAACCCTAACTCTCCCACAGCACCCTAAACCTAACCACGCTGCCCCCTACCACCCCACAACCCCCATGGCCTGACCCTAAGCAGCTTCGCATACTTAAGTTTGTGATCCCATCGCCGGCATTGTAACTCATGTTGGCATCATAGCGTTGGTATTCTGAGCAGTGTCGGGATTCCGGCTTCTAGATTCCGATACCATCAAAAATATAGGTATTCGACCATATGCATGTGAAATCTTAGTTAAAGGAAATATTTTACAATATTTAATTAATCTTTGAATTTAGCCTACAGTTTTTCCAGCCAGGTTTACATTAGGTAGCTATTAAGAAAAGACTGTTCTCTGCGATTCAGCTGAGTTTTGGCTCAGAACTCGCAGTAATTTTACTCTGATTGGAAATAAAATGGTAAAATGTCCCACCTGAATAAATAATTTAAAAGCCTTTTATATGAATGGGACTGGTAGGGAACAACATTTGCAAAAGCAATAACTAGTTTTATAAAAACACTTCCCATACACAAGTACATAAGCTATAATTATAAATATTTAACAAGGCTGAATGAGCCCCCACAAAAAAAAAAAATTTGACCACCAATGGCGCTAGACAGTCTTCTGTGAGGCTTCATGGGCAGCTGGGAGAATAGTAGGAAGGACAATTGTGTTTTATATTTAGCAAAGCAATGATAAGGAGTTATTTGTTTTTATCCAATTATTGTATATTTGAAACCTATGAATGTGATTTATTTTAAAAAAAATTTAATTGGTATAATGAAGAAGAGTCCTAGGGGCTTTCTATGGATGATTGAGATTTTGTAGATGACCTATATGAATTTATTATTATTATTATTATTATTACTATTATTCATTTAGGAACAAAGAACACTATTTTTATTATTTATTTATTTTACAGTCATGGCTTTAATATGTGGTTTCAAATGTAAGATATAGCTTGGGCTGTCAATATTTAGTTTGATACAACTGATAAAATCCTATATTTGACCCTCTGTTTGTCATATGAAACAAGTGATACAGCATTATTTATAATAAGTAAAAAGTGATAATGTCTGATAAAAACAGAACCTCTGTGTGTGGTCATTTGGTCGCTGCGGCATCTCTGTCTGTGGGAGCAGAAGTTCCCAATTGGCAGATAAGTAACATAGAAACATAGAATTTGACGGCAAATAAGAACCACTTGGCCCATGTAGTCTGCCCCTTTTTTTTTTATCCTTTAGGTAATCGCAACCCTTTTTGAACCTTAGGGTTTTTTTTTACTAAGCCTTGAATGGAGATAAAGTCCACAGAGATAAAGTAGCAGCCAATCCCCTCCTAATTGTCTTTTTTCAAACCCAGTCTGTGACATGACAGTTAAGAGCTGATTGACTGGTACTTTATCTTCGTGGACTTTATCCAGTGGTGGGATTCAAATAAATTAACAACGGGTTCTATAAAATTATTTAAAAAAAAGTAGGCAATAATTACTGTTAAAATAAAAGTCAAAATAAAGTCAAAAATATACTTACAAGTAATACTTCATCCTTTCTTGTAACATTCCATGCAGTTATACGCACAACAGCTTAGTTACACCATCACGAACGATGCTCCAACTTCTTCGGGCCAGTCCCCCTAGTATCCCTCATCATATGACCAGTTCCCCCAGCATCCCCCATCATGTGTCTAGTAGTCCCCCCAGTATCTGCCATCATGTGTCCAGGCACCCATGGCCCCCCAGTATCCCCTTTGCAGTGAAGTGGGACTAGCAGAGGGGAAAAAATACTTAGCCTGAGCTGCCGCCCGCAGTCACACCCGGCACGCTATCACAGACCGCAACAGGGCCGAGCGTCTCTATGTAGCACTGCAGAGTTCCTCCGCGCCCAGCCCACCCTCTTTCAGTGTCTTGACATGCTTACTGCGCATGTCAGGAATCAGGACACTAGGGAGAGGAGGAGTCAGCAGGCCAGGGCCGGGCGCGGAGGAACTCTGCAGTGGTACACACACAAACAGAGATGCTTGGCCCTTTTGCGCTCGCTGGTCTGTGCTGGCAGGCGGGTGTGTGGGCAGCGCTCATTAGCAAACTATTCGCAGAACCATACCTAACATTAGGTATCGGTTCTGCAGAATCGGTGCGAACCGCCTGAATCTCACCACTGAATTTATCTCCTTCTAAGGCTTAGTAAATAGACCTATGTTCTTTGTAAGGATATTCATATGCCTGTGCCAAGCATGTTTAAATTGCTCTACAGTCTTAGCCTCTACCACCTGTGATGGGAGGCTATTCCACTTATCCACTACCCTTTCTGTGAAGATAAGTATGGGGTTCGATTCTTTTTTTCAGTCCTATTTGATAACAATAAAACTATGTTGCCATCATGAAATAGCTCTTGAAAACCCCAAATCACCTTCAGAACAAACAAACCTACCTTGGCACCACCATGCTTTGCATACCATGCATCGCGAACCCAAACTGCTTTGTGTAACTCATTATATGGTTGTATCAAAACACTTCCTTATAAAGGAATATAAAGATACCCAATGGCTTTGATATTCTAATTACTTCCGAATGATTGTGTAATTAATTCACTATTAAATAAAATGTAACATTATTTAACTTACTTCTCTCAAAGGAGCTCTCCAACAAGATGTATTACATGAAAGCATGTGTGTTAGAAGTTTCTTAGCCTTCAGGTTAAACTGCAGCTCAGCTACGATTTTATAAGTATAACATTTTCTCTTAACTTTTAGCCTTTGTGATTTCATCTTTAATATATATATATATATATATATATATATATATATAATTTTTTTTTTTTAAATGAATGTGGAGAATAGAGGTATTGATATACTCCTGTCTGCTGGGAATCAATGAAAAACCTTAATAACAAAATTAAATAAAAGGCAGAGGTGCTGAAACAACATCGATGTACTTTCTAAAGTAGCACTTGGATGTAGTATAACTCTTGCTGTGCACGTAATACACGTATCTCGGGAAGATCAATACAATCTTTAGAGCCATGTAGGCCAAACGCAAGAAGAAAAAAGGCTTGTCATTTTCCAGGCACAGCATCAAAGTCGATTTCTACCAAAAGGCTGGAAACGAGATGACTGTCCATGTTCCACCATAAAATATGAATGACTGGAGGATAGCAGACTTCAACTAATGTAATGAACTGTTTCTTTCCTGAATCTTATTGTTTGAATAGGGAGGTGCTGTATACACATTCTACAAATTCTTTCCATAGGCTTGTGGGATGTTTTTGCTTTTCTTTCCCTAATTGCAATATTTTTCTTGGTCATAAATTTGCCATTAAAGTAATATAATGGAGTTTCATAATCTAATACATTCCGTGCATGCTATCATGTTCTAATAAGGTCTTGGTTTAATTAAAAAAAGAAGTGGGGATTAAAGAGTAAGGATTAACTAATATCATAGCTGGCAATGCAGTGCCTGTAATATTGTATTAAGACCTTTTTTGACTTTTATTTTTAATAAGAGAATATATTTGTTAAACAGCATTTGTATAGCTAGTCTTTAATTTAATTTCTACCCCAATGTTCTTAGTTTTGAATTACAACAAAAAAAATGACATGGCTGATGCTGAGTTGGGCTTATGGCAGTTTGCGTAGTGTAAAATATGTAAATTGATTCTGCGCATGCTCACAAAGCAGGCTGCACTCTTTTGCGTAAATGCAGGTTTACGCAAATGACACTGATGTAATTGCTAACAGGTGCAGACCCATCAGAGACTCCGCTATGCTGTATCAATTGCGGGTGCCTGACAGCAGGTGCCAACACAAGCTAGATGCTTCTGATTACATGATTATGATTCACCTCTGAAGCTGATGGTGCTTTCTTAAATGCATATATTATATAAATATGTGAGCATATTTAAAAATAAAAAATTTTATAGATGAAAAGAGCAGCAATGACTTCTGTATTAGAGAAGTTGGTTTATTCAGTTCCATGTAAATCTAATAGCAAGTGTATATTTCAATAGCAAATTGAAAGTTAACAAAACTTGAGTAGAGTGTAGAGGGATTTGTCAGGGATTTCACGCCACAGTACTGGGTAAATGCCATTGCCACCAAGAATGTGGGCATGTGGATACAACCTCTCGGGAGTGTTGGGGCACACTATAAATGCTGCTGAAGGGAAAGTGGCAACATCATCTTGGGACTATGGCTGTGCCTCCTTGGCAGGTTCGATTCCCTTCTCCGACCCTCAGACAGGCCTGAATGGACCCTGGTACTTTAGCCTCTGTTGAGGAGTGTGCCATTACTATACAAACAGGGTCCACATAGTAATGGAGGTGCGCTGCTGTGAGACCTCCAACCCAGTATGCCTACTGCACAAGTGCTCCTTACCAAGAGTTCTTTGTCCCCAATTATTTGGACAGATAGGATGGGCCCCTGAGCATCTCTTAGAGAGACTGTGCACCAGACATACCAATGCCACATATAACAGCGGTGGCAGGGCCGGACTGGCCCACAGGGGAACAAGGGAAACCACCGGTGGGCCCTACTGCCTGTGTGCCTTCCTCCTCCTCTAGGGATCAAGTTCCAGACTATCCTAGTGCACTGGATTTATGCATTATACATATGTTACATTATACTTCACAATAATTTGGTTTATTATATATTTACCAAGGGGCACAGAACATGTAATGGTTAGCCAAACTTCTGTGGTGGCTGGCCACACCCCCACTGGAACCTGGCTACACCTTTAAGCATGGGCCCCTACAGCAGCATTCCCCCAGTGGACCCTTTATGCCCCAGTCCGACACTGAGTGGCAGTGCAACTTTACACCAGTGTCCCGCCACTGCATGTACCTGAGGGTACACACTACAAACACTGCATTCCACCTACATTAACCTGCTCCTGGCTGGATTTGTCTTCCATTGCATGATCCTGCATTGTGCTACAATAACTCTGTGCTGTCTCACATCTGGTAGTCTATCTGGTTAATATACTAATCCCCGGTTAAGCTATTTATAGTTGGACTGACCTATACACCGCTGACACCTATCAACATAGGTCTTGTCAATATCCACACCCAGTGGCAGCACTGGATGTTATTGCACAGGAGCTTGGCACTGCAGGATAATGTCACACTGCCACACCTGACACCGGTCGCTGTGGAGGAGCCAGCATCTGGGTGTGTGTGTCCCTCCTCTGGGAGTGGGGTGAATCCAGGTGCAGTTCGCGCTCCCCATAACCCTCTTGTGATGCCTCTGTCCACACCCCAGAAAGTCTGTGTATTTTGTTATAAATTCCATCAAGAAATACTTTGTTCTTGCTCTGGCATTAATCAACTTTGAAAGATCTTGAATGGTTTTGAAAATTAGACAACCTAGAGCATCAAATGAGGCTAAATTTATTGAAGCCAAGATGTGGGACATCTGGACATTAAATTCATCCCCATCACTGGACCTTTTAGCACTTTTTGCAGTGTAAGGTAAGGTATTATTAATATTATTAAGGGGCACATCATTTGAAAAAGAGGACTACTCTCTTTCAAATGAGGGTGCCCCTGAGTGAGAAAGGTGCCAGGTTCTGGGAAATAAGGCATTTTTGGTGCCCACCTCAATCCCTGACTTTCCAGTGTAAGGTGTTATTGATCCAATGTGGTCACCACATAATAGTATAGGGCTATTATTTGAAAGAGGGAACTATCATCTTTCAAACAAGACTATCCTATAGAATTTAGGTGCCATAATGGGAGAGATTGAGCACAATTAGTACCCTCTCTCATCCCCAACTATAGTAGAGGGCCGAATGACCACACGCTCAGTGACATTATCATGCACCATATCATGCATCATTGCGCCACCACCTTCCCAACTCCCACCATCAAGTTGTGTTGGTGGGAGACCTAAATTTTTTATAATTTCAGTGCCAAAAACAAGTGGGATTCATCCATAGTAGTTTGGTGACAAGTCCCAGTCTTCCTTAGCACTACAGGTCTCAGTATTCAGTCAGTATTGAGTCAAATCACACAAATAAGCAGCTGATGAACCTAAAGTGGAATAACAGGGGTGACCATCCACAGTGGGGGAGTCACAGTGATTTTAGCATTTGAAATGCTAAATCTGAGGAAGTATCAGGAGGAAATGGCTGACAGACAATTTGTGTATTCAGAAAGATGGCATATGCACAGTAGATAGTAAACCCTTTGGCACAGTGCCAGCCAGTTTGCTATCTGCTGCGTCTGTGTCATCATCAGATCTATGACTTGTGTGGTCAGATTGTTCAGATCCAAACAGATGTAACTTGTGGGCAGCTTTACAGTTAGCAGTATATCAGCTTCTGTTACCACGTGAGTAGTCTTTCCTATACTACAGAAGAATGAACAAAATAAGCACCAAGTTCAAAAGGATGGAAATAGGAGGAGACACTAATGTGCCAATTCAATTATGTGTTCCTAACCACCACAAATTTCAGAATAAGACTAAACCACAGACTGCAATGAATGTCAGCCTTTATTTTATAGTCACAGTGTATAGTAGTCTGCTTCTGATTTTTCCATTTTTCACCCAAATGCAATAACATAAGCTGAGTTAATTCATTAACGATAAAGATGCCTACAACTTATTTTAATGAAGTCAGCCTAGATTATTACACTTAGCCAATAAACAGGAATAATCAGAAGCAAACTACACACTGTGAATACAGAGCCCATTTGGCAGGTATGATGCCCACAGCATACTTGCCAACTATTGAAAAAGCTTTTCTGGGAGATTATGAAAGTAACACCTATCAGCGCGTACGTGTACTGCTACATCTGAGAGGCGTGCCAGGAAAATGACTTACATCTAAATGTAAATGAGCCCCAAAGTTAGGGAGATCTGCTTGTTGAAGAAAAGTCACTGATATTTTGCAGGATTTGTTTGTGTATTGTGTTTTACATGAGGTCCCACATTCTGTAAGTGGCCACGAGAAACCTTATTTAAAATGCATGTAGCCATAGGGATCATTGTGCCTTATAACCAATTCAGTGAAATGGGACTGATGATCCCTTTTGAATGTATGTATCTCTGATTTCTTTTTCCTCCCAAGAATATAACAGCCACATAATGGGGATAAGGTGCAATCAGGGAGATTGCTGGTCTATTTAGGGAGTCAGGGAGATTGCTGCTATTTCAGGGAGTCTCCTGCAGAATGCGGGAGGGTAGGCAACTATGGCCCACAGTATTCAAAGTATACTGTACAAAAGTAAATGTAACATAAAACTATGCATTAAATAGAAATCAAATTCCATTAAATTCCCACCAGTGTATCAGGACAGAGTAGCCATCTGGATGTGTATGAGCGGCATAAGAATAGCTTTTAAAAAGATAAGGGTTTATACATTCTTAGCAGTATTTTGTAAAGCATTTAGAGGGGTTATTCAGAGTTGTTAGCAAACCAAAAAAGCACACTAATGGGCAAAACCATTTTGCATTGCAGGTGGGGCAAATGTAACATGTGCAGAGAGATTTAGATTTGGGTGGGGTGTGTTCAAACTGAAATATAAATTTCAGTGTAAAAATAAAGCAGGCAGTATTTACCATGTACAGAAACAATATAACCCACCCAAATCTAAATCTCTCTACACATGTTACATCTGCCCCACCTGCAGTGCAAAATGGTTTTGTCCATTAGTGTGCTTTTTTGGTTTGCAAACAACTCTGAATAACCCCCTTAGTCCACATGATTCATCGGCCCACATCAATTAAAGAGATTTTTACATCTTTTCCACTGAAGTGAATCATTGTTATCGTATGTTGTTGTGTAACATGGGCTGCATGCTTGGTGTAATGGTTAGCATTACTGCCTCACTGCACTGAGGTCTTGAGTTCTATTCCAACTACAGCCCGAACTGTGTACAGTTTGTATATTCTCATTGTGCTTGTGTGGGTTTCCTCAGGCTACTCTGGCATTCTCCCACCATCCAAAAATATACTGGTTGGATAATTCACTCCTGATGAAGACTAACCGGTCTTTTCATGTAGTAGATAATATGGATTATAAACCCCTAAGGGGCAGGGAATGTCCAAAAATTCTCTGTAAAGTGCTGTTGAATATTTGAATGCTATACAGTATAAATAACTGGTAATATATAAATATCAATAATAACACCTACAAAAAGTTACAGTAACTAATAATAACTAAAATCTGTATTTGTTGCCTATTTGATAAGCAGACATAAAAACCCTAATAAGAAATGCACCAAACTATTGTAATCAAATCTTATTAGCAGCTTCAGTCAGAGAAGTTCCCTTCAAGGTGGAAGAACGTGGAAACCCTGCTGGAATATTTATGTCAATGAATGTGAATAGGTTTAAGGTCCATATAATTTGCTAGCAGAAAATGATTCATGCTGTATGATGACCTCTCAATGTGAATTTGTATTGTTTCTTTTTTGTTATGATATAATTTTTAACCCATTAAAGATAAATATTAGTTTATGTTAAAGGTTGACATTCTGAATGACCTTGCCACCATATAATGTTTCTCTAAGGATGAGATCACTTTTATAGGGCTTTTAGCTCTTGACAGACCCACCTTGTAAACAGATCCTTGTAAAATGTAAAATATCTACAGAAATACTGTAGGTAGTGAAAAATAAAATAATATAATAAAGCAAAAAGCTCAGGTAACATGTATTACTAAGTGTGAATACTACATAACAAGTCTAAAACTTCAAAAGCATACATCACTTTCCATTCACTCCAAGAACATTTGAATTTTGAAAATAAATCTTTGTTGTGAAAGGATTTTTCACTTCCAATTTCACTAGATCCCTTCCCAATAATAATGGTTGGTGCTGCTGCACTCTATGCGTAGAGGTGACATCAGACATGTCATCTGGAATTAGGTATGGTCATCGATGTGCTGATCATGGATGATTTCCGTAGATGGAACCATTTACTTTGAACCATCGAAGGTTTGCACCCCTCAATGTCGATTGGGGGGCACAGAAGGATGCAGGCCAATCAGCACCAGGGGTGTGGCTTATCAGCCACCAGAGGGCTCCATGTCAATGGAAAAAGCAAACAAATATCAATTCCCAGCCCTCCATCTATGGAAGAGAAAACTGAATCACAACCATCAATGGCAAAACCATTGCTCATTGTTGGTTAGCCATCGATGGTTGTTAACTATCAATGACCAATGGTCATCCCTATGTTTAATTGAAAGTGTAAAGCAGCCACTACTATAGAGTCATGAGTGACAGAAGCATCAGATATATATAAGTGTCTGGCACCTGTCTCTGTAGTTTGTCTCCTTTTAGCTCCCATCATGCTAAGTGCTCCCTGTGCCATCCCTCTCTGCTCCTGGTTCAGCCTTCCCAGCTGTAAGTTGTTGTATTCTCAGTACTTTGAACTGAGTTGCGTGCCTGGTTCCTGACCTGTATCTGACAATCTCAATTCAGTACACTTCAGGGCAACAGGATGCTACTGTAATTTTTCTCTCCTTAATCCACCAGCCTGGAAAACTTCCCCTGTATCCTGAAGCTAGGAGAGCAATTGCACTTCAGATTTCTTAATTTGACAATTTAGCACAAAGTTACAATCCATGTAGTTGTCTTTATTAAGGCTCTGTGGTTGTGGCTCTGTTGAAGAGTGCTGTGATAATTAAATCATTGGGATATATTTACTAACGGGCAGGTTTGTCAAAGATGCCCATAAAAAGCAACTTTGACCCATAGTTTCAAAACTTCAACTGGAATGTAGAGATGAGCGCCTGAAATTTTTCGGGTTTTGTGTTTTGGTTTTGGGTTCGGTTCCGCGGCCGTGTTTTGGGTTCGAACGCGTTTTGGCAAAACCTCACCGAATTTTTTTGTCGGATTCGGGTGTGTTTTGGATTTGGGTGTTTTTTTCAAAAAACACTAAAAAACAGCTTAAATCATAGAATTTGGGGGTCATTTTGATCCCAAAGTATTATTAACCTCAAAAACCATAATTTACACTCATTTTCAGTCTATTCTGAATACCTCACACCTCACAATATTATTTTTAGTCCTAAAATTTGCACCGAGGTCGCTGTGTGAGTAAGATAAGCGACCCTAGTGGCCGACACAAACACCGGGCCCATCTAGGAGTGGCACTGCAGTGTCACGCAGGATGTCCCTTCCAAAAAACCCTCCCCAAACAGCACATGACGCAAAGAAAAAAAGAGGCGCAATGAGGTAGCTGACTGTGTGAGTAAGATTAGCGACCCTAGTGGCCGACACAAACACCGGGCCCATCTAGGAGTGGCACTGCAGTGTCACGCAGGATGTCCCTTCCAAAAAACCCTCCCCAATCAGCACATGATGCAAAGAAAAAGAAAAGAAAAAAGAGGTGCAAGATGGAATTGTCCTTGGGCCCTCCCACCCACCCTTATGTTGTATAAACAAAACAGGACATGCACACTTTAACCAACCCATCATTTCAGTGACAGGGTCTGCCACACGACTGTGACTGATATGACGGGTTGGTTTGGACCCCCCCCCAAAAAAGAAGCAATTAATCTCTCCTTGCACAAACTGGCTCTACAGAGGCAAGATGTCCACCTCATCTTCACCCTCCGATATATCACCGTGTACATCCCCCTCCTCACAGATTATCAATTCGTCCCCACTGGAATCCACCATCTCAGCTCCCTGTGTACTTTGTGGAGGCAATTGCTGCTGGTCAATGTCTCCGCGGAGGAATTGATTATAATTCATTTTAATGAACATCATCTTCTCCACATTTTCTGGATGTAACCTCGTACGCCGATTGCTGACAAGGTGAGCGGCGGCACTAAACACTCTTTCGGAGTACACACTTGTGGGAGGGCAACTTAGGTAGAATAAAGCCAGTTTGTGCAAGGGCCTCCAAATTGCCTCTTTTTCCTGCCAGTATAAGTATGGACTGTGTGACGTGCCTACTTGGATGCGGTCACTCATATAATCCTCCACCATTCTATCAATGTTGAGAGAATCAAATGCAGTGACAGTAGACGACATGTCCGTAATCGTTGTCAGGTCCTTCAGTCCGGACCAGATGTCAGCATCAGCAGTCGCTCCAGACTGCCCTGCATCACCGCCAGCGGGTGGGCTCGGAATTCTGAGCCTTTTCCTCGCACCCCCAGTTGCGGGAGAATGTGAAGGAGGAGATGTTGACAGGTCGCGTTCCGCTTGACTTGACAATTTTGTCACCAGCAGGTCTTTCAACCCCAGCAGACCTGTGTCTGCCGGAAAGAGAGATCCAAGGTAGGCTTTAAATCTAGGATCGAGCACGGTGGCCAAAATGTAGTGCTCTGATTTCAACAGATTGACCACCCGTGAATCCTTGTTAAGCGAATTAAGGGCTGCATCCACAAGTCCCACATGCCTAGCGGAATCGCTCCCTTTTAGCTCCTTCTTCAATGCCTCCAGCTTCTTCTGCAAAAGCCTGATGAGGGGAATGACCTGACTCAGGCTGGCAGTGTCTGAACTGACTTCACGTGTGGCAAGTTCAAAGGGCATCAGAACCTTGCACAACGTTGAAATCATTCTCCACTGCACTTGAGACAGGTGCATTCCACCTACTATATCGTGCTCAATTGTATAGGCTTGAATGGCCTTTTGCTGCTCCTCCAACCTCTGAAGCATATAGAGGGTTGAATTCCACCTCGTTACCACTTCTTGCTTCAGATGATGGCAGGGCAGGTTCAGTAGTTTTTGGTGGTGCTCCAGTCTTCTGTACGTGGTGCCTGTACGCCGAAAGTGTCCCGCAATTTTTCTGGCCACCGACAGCATCTCTTGCACGCCCCTGTCGTTTTTTAAAAAATTCTGCACCACCAAATTCAAGGTATGTGCAAAACATGGGACGTGCTGGAATTTGCCCATATTTAATGCACACACAATATTGCTGGCGTTGTCCGATGCCACAAATCCACAGGAGAGTCCAATTGGGGTAAGCCATTCCGCGATGATCTTCCTCAGTTGCCGTAAGAGGTTTTCAGCTGTGTGCGTATTCTGGAAAGCGGTGATACAAAGCGTAGCCTGCCTAGGAAAGAGTTGGCGTTTGCGAGATGCTGCTACTGGTGCCGCCGCTGCTGTTCTTGCGGCGGGAGTCCATACATCTACCCAGTGGGCTGTCACAGTCATATAGTCCTGACCCTGCCCTGCTCCACTTGTCCACATGTCCGTGGTTAAGTGGACATTGGGTACAACTGCATTTTTTAGGACACTGGTGAGTCTTTTTCTGACGTCCGTGTACATTCTCGGTATCGCCTGCCTAGAGAAGTGCAACCTAGATGGTATTTGGTAACGGGGGCACACTGCCTCAATAAATTGTCTAGTTCCCTGTGAACTAACGGCGGATACCGGACGCACGTCTAACACCAACATAGTTGTCAAGGCCTCAGTTATCCGCTTTGCAGTAGGATGACTGCTGTGATATTTCATCTTCCTCGCAAAGGACTGTTGAACAGTCAATTGCTTACTGGAAGTAGTACAAGTGGGCTTACGACTTCCCCTCTGGGATGACCATCGACTCCCAGCGGCAACAACAGCAGCGCCAGCAGCAGTAGGCGTTACACGCAAGGATGCATCGGAGGAATCCCAGGCAGGAGAGGACTCGTCAGAATTGCCAGTGACATGGCCTGCAGGACTATTGGCATTCCTGGGGAAGGAGGAAATTGACACTGAGGGAGTTGGTGGGGTGGTTTGCGTGAGCTTGGTTACAAGAGGAAGGGATTTACTGGTCAGTGGACTGCTTCCGCTGTCACCCAAAGTTTTTGAACTTGTCACTGACTTATTATGAATGCGCTGCAGGTGACGTATAAGGGAGGATGTTCCGAGGTGGTTAACGTCCTTACCCCTACTTATTACAGCTTGACAAAGGGAACACACGGCTTGACACCTGTTGTCCGCATTTCTGGTGAAATACCTCCACACCGAAGAGCTGATTTTTTTGGTATTTTCACCTGGCATGTCAACGGCCATATTCCTCCCACGGACAACAGGTGTCTCCCCGGGTGCCTGACTTAAACAAACCACCTCACCATCAGAATCCTCCTGGTCAATTTCCTCCCCAGCGCCAGCAACACCCATATCCTCCTCATCCTGGTGTACTTCAACACTGACATCTTCAATCTGACTATCAGGAACTGGACTGCGGGTGCTCCTTCCAGCACTTGCAGGGGGCGTGCAAATGGTGGAAGGCGCATGCTCTTCACGTCCAGTGTTGGGAAGGTCAGGCATCGCAACCGACACAATTGGACTCTCCTTGTGGATTTGGGATTTCGAAGAATGCACAGTTCTTTGCTGTGCTGCTTTTGCCAGCTTGAGTCTTTTCATTTTTCTAGCGAGAGGCTGAGTGCTTCCATCCTCATGTGAAGCTGAACCACTAGCCATGAACATAGGCCAGGGCCTCAGCCGTTCCTTGCCACTCCATGTGGTAAATGGCATATTGGCAAGTTTACGCTTCTCCTCCGACAATTTTATTTTAGGTTTTGGAGTCCTTTTTTTACTGATATTTGGTGTTTTGGATTTGACATGCTCTGTACTATGACATTGGGCATCGGCCTTGGCAGACGACGTTGCTGGCATTTCATCGTCTCGGCCATGACTAGTGGCAGCAGCTTCAGCACGAGGTGGAAGTGGATCTTGATCTTTCCCTAATTTTGGAACCTCAACATTTTTGTTCTCCATATTTTAATAGGCACAACTAAAAGGCACCTCAGGTAAACAATGGAGATGGATGGATTGGATACTAGTATACAATTATGGACGGGCTGCCGAGTGCCGACACAGAGGTAGCCACAGCTGTGAACTACCGCACTGTACTGTGTCTGCTGCTAATATATAGACTGGTTGATAAAGAGATAGTATACTCGTAACTAGTATGTATGTATAAAGAAAGAAAAAAAAACCACGGTTAGGTGGTATATACAATTTTGGACGGGCTGCCGAGTGCCGACACAGAGGTAGCCACAGCCGTGAACTACCGCACTGTACTGTGTCTGCTGCTAATATATAGACTGGTTGATAAAGAGATAGTATACTCGTAACTAGTATGTATGTACAAAGAAAGAAAAAAAAACCACGGTTAGGTGGTATATACAATTATGGACGGGCTGCCGAGTGCCGACACAGAGGTAGCCACAGCCGTGAACTACCGCACTGTACTGTGTCTGCTGCTAATATAGACTGGTTGATAAAGAGATAGTATACTCGTAACTAGTATGTATGTATAAAGAAAGAAAAAAAACCCACGGTTAGGTGGTATATACAATTATGGACGGGCTGCCGAGTGCCGACACAGAGGTAGCCACAGCCGTGAACTACCGCACTGTACTGTGTCTGCTGCTAATATATAGACTGGTTGATAAAGAGATAGTATACTCGTAACTAGTATGTATGTATAAAGAAAGAAAAAAAAACCACGGTTAGGTGGTATATACAATTATGGACGGGCTGCCGAGTGCCGACACAGAGGTAGCCACAGCCGTGAACTACCGCACTGTACTGTGTCTGCTGCTAATATATAGACTGGTTGATAAAGAGATAGTATACTCGTAACTAGTATGTATGTATAAAGAAAGAAAAAAAAAACACGGTTAGGTGGTATATACAATTATGGACGGGCTGCCGAGTGCCGACACAGAGGTAGCCACAGCCGTGAACTACCGCACTGTACTGTGTCTGCTGCTAATATATAGACTGGTTGATAAAGAGATAGTATACTCGTAACTAGTATGTATGTATAAAGAAAGAAAAAAAAACCACGGTTAGGTGGTATATACAATTATGGACGGGCTGCCGAGTGCCGACACAGAGGTAGCCACAGCCGTGAACTACCGAACTGTACTGTGTCTGCTGCTAATATATAGACTGGTTGATAAAGAGATAGTATACTCGTAACTAGTATGTATGTATAAAGAAAGAAAAAAAAACCACGGTTAGGTGGTATATACAATTATGGACGGGCTGCCGAGTGCCGACACAGAGGTAGCCACAGCCGTGAACTACCGCACTGTACTGTGTCTGCTGCTAATATATAGACTGGTTGATAAAGAGATAGTATACTCGTAACTAGTATGTATGTATAAAGAAAGAAAAAAAAACCACGGTTAGGTGGTATATACAATTATGGACGGGCTGCCGAGTGCCGACACAGAGGTAGCCACAGCCGTGAACTACCGCACTGTACTGTGTCTGCTGCTAATATAGACTGGTTGATAAAGAGATAGTATACTCGTAACTAGTATGTATGTATAAAGAAAGAAAACAAAACCACGGTTAGGTGGTATATACAATTATGGACGGGCTGCCGAGTGCCGACACAGAGGTAGCCACAGCCGTGAACTACCGCACTGTACTGTGTCTGCTGCTAATATAGACTGGTTGATAAAGAGATAGTATACTACTAATATTATATATACTGGTGGTCAGGTCACTGGTCACTAGTCACACTGGCAGTGGCACTCCTGCAGCAAAAGTGTGCACTGTTTAATTTTAATATAATATTATGTACTCCTGGCTCCTGCTATAACCTATAACTGGCACTGCAGTAGTGCTCCCCAGTCTCCCCCACAATTATAAGCTGTGTGAGCTGAGCAGTCAGACAGATATATAATATATATAGATGATGCAGCACACTGGCCTGAGCCTGAGCAGTGCACACAGATATGGTATGTGACTGACTGAGTCACTGTGTGTATCGCTTTTTTCAGGCAGAGAACGGATATATTAAATAAACTGCACTGTGTGTCTGGTGGTCACTCACTATATAATATATTATGTACTCCTGGCTCCTGCTATAACCTATAACTGGCACTGCAGTAGTGCTCCCCAGTCTCTCCCACAATTATAAGCTGTGTGAGCTGAGCAGTCAGACAGATATATATAATATTATATATAGATAATAGATGATGCAGCACACTGGCCTGAGCCTGAGCAGTGCACACAGATATGGTATGTGACTGAGTCACTGTGTGCTGTGTATCGCTTTTTTCAGGCAGAGAACGGATTATAAATAAAACTGGTGGTCACTATCAGCAAAACTCTGCACTGTACTGAGTACTCCTAATGCTCCCCAAAATTAGTAAATCAAGTGTCTCTCTAATCTATTCTAAACGGAGAGGACGCCAGCCACGTCCTCTCCCTATCAATCTCAATGCACGTGTGAAAATGGCGGCGACGCGCGGCTCCTTATATAGAATCCGAGTCTCGCGATAGAATCCGAGCCTCGCGAGAATCCGACAGCGTCATGATGACGTTCGGGCGCGCTCGGGTTAACCGAGCAAGGCGGGAAGATCCGAGTCGCTCGGACCCGTGAAAAAAAACATGAAGTTCTGGCGGGTTCGGATTCAGAGAAACCGAACCCGCTCATCTCTACTGGAATGTATACCAAACAATGCCGGATTTAGGATTCAATCCTTTTTCCTTTAGAACTGACAAAGCTTTGACAAACTGCCCGTTAGTAAATCTACCCCCATGAGCTGCAGCGCAATCTGGCTTCCTGCTTCTGGTAACAACAAATTGGCCCCCCACTTTTCCACACAGGCAATATTAAGTTTAATTTTTCATGCAATAAGGATTGCCCTGCATGACAGAACATCAAATCTTCATGTACAATGTTGTTATTAAAGCATCAGGCAGTAAAATGGAATAACAATGGTTTCAAATCAACTTTCTGTATTACCAATATGAAAATATGAATTTAAAGACATATAGTGGACATATTGGCCCTCATTCCGAGTTGTTCGCTCGGTAAATTTAATCGCATCGCAGCGATTTTCCGCTTAGTGCGCATGCGCAATGTCCGCACTGCGACTGCGCCAAGTAAATTTGCTATGAAGATAGGATTTTTACTCACGGCGTTTTCTTCGCTCCGGCGATCGTAGTGTGATTGACAGGAAATGGGTGTTACTGGGCGGAAACACAGCGTTTTATGGGCGTGTGGATAAAAACGCTACCGTTTCCGGAAAAAACGCGTGAGTGGCTGGAGAAACGGAGGAGTGTCTGGGCGAACGCTGGGTGTGTTTGTGACGTCAAACCAGGAACGACAAGCACTGAACTGATCGCAGATGCCGAGTAAGTCTGAAGCTACTCTGAAACTGCTACGAGGTGTGTAATCGCAATATTGCGAATACATCGTTCGCAATTTTAAGAAGCTAAGATTCACTCCCAGTAGGCGGCGGCTTAGCGTGTGCAATACTGCTAAAATCGCCTTGCGAGCGAACAACTCGGAATGAGGGCCATTGTGTAATCGTTGCTTTACTCTCTGCTTGAAAAGTCAACTTGAAGGAACAGGAGAAGGGGCGTGCAATGCTCAATGTACATCATTAAGGAACAATTGAAGTAATTTTATGTAATATCACTTTGTTTTCTGTATACAGAAAGACTTTCTGAAACTTTGTTCCTTTGCTGACTCATTTTCTCTCAGGATCAGTGGAGTTTTGCTTTTATAACTCCCTGTAGGTCTGTTTGTTTTTCGCTACAGAAAAATAAATTGGAATCTTACTGACTGGCATCTATAGAGATTTTCAGACGATAACCACATACTTACTGAACTGAAATATTTAAAGTAGCATAATTTCCCTTACTGGAGTACATTCAGATGCGTACATGTGTCCAAATATCTCTTGTGGGATTTCCGGAAAAACCCATAAGCTGTGTTGAATATTTCTCACAGACATGAAGTGTTTTCTCCTTCAGATCTCATGTAAGTGGCTTAAATATAGTACATTTGCTATGGTCAATGGAGTGGTTCAGTTCTAGTTTACTTGAGGACAAATTAATAGAGCAAATCATCTTGAAGTGTCTAGAGAAATTAAAAAGAAATGACTTGAAAAAAAAATCTATGCAATAAAAGATGAAAAACACTACAGTGCTGAAAATATATTTTCTTTCTTAGGAAAAAAAGCTGTCAAGAAAAATTCATCAGCTTATCCCAAAAGTTACCAAGTATCTTCATAGATATTTTCCTATAAAACAGGCACACAGGAGCGTAGTGGGCACCAAGGAGGGAGCTAGTCCCGCTGAGGATTTGATTAGCGGTGACTCAGCTGGTTTCTACTCCAAAACCACTAGCCTGTGCCTGTGATGCACAGCTGGGGTGAGAATGAGCAAATACTTTTCTCCCATCCCGGACCAAGACCCCAGCCCCTCACCCTAAGACCCCGCTCTTTCCTCTCCTCTCCTCTCCAGCCTGTATCACTACTCCTGTACTCCATCCCAAGCTCCAAAATAAAAAAAACCCCAGAAAGATCCTCCAACCAGGAGGTCCGGTTGTGTTTTAAATATTATCTAGGAAGTAGGTATATTATGTTTTGGGTAGGGGTGTATTTATTTTGTCAGGGAGTGTGTGTATTAATATTGTCTGTGGATGGGAATGGTGTATTATTGCATACTGTATCTATACATGTGTGTGAGTGTGTGTTTGAGGGGGCGTAATAATATTATCTGTGTTATATATCGTGGTCACTGATACTCTCTGTATTATAATAATTAATAATAATTTTATTTATATAGCACTCTATCTCCAACAGGACTCAAGGCACTTTACATACATCAAAACAATGCACATAATACAGAATATTTAGGTAATAAAGCAATAGACAAGCCACACAGACATAAAAAAGAAAATCTAGAGCGCAGAGTAAGCATAATGCAGGATTGCTGTAGGCATTTTGAGTAATAACTTCCATGGGTTGTGTATTCCCCCCTCACAGGGTACCAAGTGATGCAGCTATCTAGGGCGCACTGTGTAGGATTACCCTGGGTGGAATAGACTACACCTAGAAGAGTCACCTAAAATGGGGTGATTGCAGCATCCTAATGCTCAAAGTACGATCCCAACAAAGCCGTCAGGTCCATGTATTTTTCATCCCATCCACAAGTGTACCAAATGAGGCAGCAATGTTGGGCATACTACGGAGGTGACACTGTGAGAGGTGAGCCATACAAGGTCTGAATGCATATATGGGAAAACACTTGTGTAGTAGTATGCTATACACTGCACGGAAAGATCCATGTGAAGTACATCCTGCCCACGGAGGAGCCATCCGTGGCAACCATCTGGGGTGCATTGCGTAGGTTTCTGCTGGCAGGTTGTGTAGTGGAGGTACACGTTACAGGAACAGCACACAGTGGAAGTACTCTGTAAGAAGAAAAAGGAAAAAGTATTATATGGAAGCCACTGGTGCCCTATGTATTTTAAGTCAGTCTCTGTGCATTATACAGTAAGATGGTCACTGATGTTCTGTAAATTATATGGTGGTCACTTATGTTCTGTGAATTATATGGCAGTCACTGAGATGTTATCTGTATTATATCATAGTCACTGCAATGCTTTATGTATTGTATGTGGTCCCTGGTGCCTTCTGTATTATATGACAACCACTACACTAGGGGGTTTACATGTTGATAAATCAGCCCCTGAATGTGAGTGAATGCCTGCATATCAAACGGCTACAAACAGCTTACTAGCAAAAGAGAACTCATACTGTACAGTAGGTCTGGGTTACAGGTTTGAAGTACAACAGCAGTGACAGTAATTGCTTCTTGTCACTGTGATTAGAATTTTTCTTACATAACAAAGAATGAGCCACCAAGCCTGCACTTTAAGCAGTCACCAGCACCATAAGCTCACTGTTAGACTTTGGCATGAAGGGCGCATTAGGAGAAAGCAATAGTAGTGGCTTTCTGAAGGGTGGTGGCATATATCGGAAGGAACAGGAGCAGCCTTCTAAGGGCGGGTGGCCAACCATCAGAGACCTGGAAGAGAAACCAATAACTGTGCTGGTCACCTTACCTGGGAGGTTGGTCTCTCCATCTGCCACAGTGCAAGTGGTGTGGGTATCATTATAGCCAATGTGAGGACTATCTCCACATTATTCCACCCACTCCAAATATACAGGCAATACTGTGTGCACTACTGCTAGGTGCATGCTGCTCACCCTTCACAAGCAGAGTAGTGAGTAGCACAAACCTTCCAGCTGTCCTTGCAATGGGGATAAAATACTGACTGAGTGGGAAGTAAACAAAATTGTGCTCTCCCATCAGTATCTCTAGAGTGACTAGACTCTCTCTTACCTGTTCATGCAAAAGTTACTACCTGTAACTGCTTGCCTTGATCCTGGAATATTGGGGCACCGTTTAGGAAAAGGTATAGACATGATAAGTGAAAAGGCTAGCAATGAGTACGCCCTCAGGGTTTCCCTGCCTCCCACCAGCTCTGACGTTAAATCAAATGTATCCTCCCTGCAACCAAACCTGACTTTAAATTAATCACATCCACAATTTCACTCCAAACAGCCCAACATTTAATCATTAGTATTCACTTATAATAAGTAGCCCTCCTCCATAATCTCAGCCTCATGTTCAATTAAAAGTCCCTGAACCACGCATTAAATAAATAGTTCCATCACTGTTAAAGAATTAGCTGGTAAATCATTGATCATTTAATAGGCCACACACCTGCAGCCACTTTACATAGTGACCTCATTCCCTTCCCAATCTACTCCCAACCAGGTCCACCTTAATATACAGAAACACTCAGCAGCTGCCCAGGGCCCCACAATTTTAAGGACCTTTAAGCAGGGGTGGGTTGGAGATTCCGGAGCCTCTTTTGGGAGGCAGGTAGAGAATGCTTTCCAGCATTCTCTTCCTGCCTCCCAGCCTGCATCCAGACAGTGAATGGCTTAAGCCTGAATGCAGACAGTGAACGGCTGTCAGCAATGCTGATTGGTTGATGGCTGGAGCTATCACAATGCTCACAGCCATTCACTGTATGCAAGTGTAATACCCTGTTGTTATAATAAATTAATTTAAGAAATGAATGAAAATGTAATATCAAAATAACAAAATGGTAATAAAAGCAATTGACAGTTATGTTATTCTCAAGGAGGGCAAAAGACTAGTGAAGCCGTATATCACCCTCATAGAGAGTAAACGGGACAGCCAGAGCAGCTAATGGCCCAGGAGTTAGACGGGCTCGTGACTTCAAGATTTGCTGTTTAATTACTACAGGAGCGCTCTGGTCCCCTGTAAGCTGAGCAAAGTCAGCGCGTGCAGGGAGAAAAACGGCGGGACTGATCCGGGCACCCAGACGGAGGATATAAAAGCAAAAGAAAACAAACCGTTGGGCGGCTGTCTGAGGAGATCTCGGGACACGGAGGGGCTGCACAGACGGAGTGCGGAGGTGTCCCTTGACGGCTGACGGGAAGAGAGCATTGTGTACCTACCCACATCGATCCCGGCAGAGAGACGGCTGGGGAAGCGGAGGCTGAGGTGGAGAAAGCTACCCGGAGGTGCGGCATACACTGTGTCAGCGGCGGGCAGGAGAACTCTGACTGGGGAGTGCTGCGGAGGAAGACGGCCCCCGGAGACGCCCTCGGGGAGTTGACTGGACGGCTTGGAGACCAACCGGAGCAGTGAGTGAACGCCTGGGGAAGAGTGGGAGGCGGCTCCGGATACCCCATATTGGGTCAGGGGTGTACTTATGTTTTGAGAAGAATAAAAGGCCTATTACTGAAGGGAATTTGCTCTAATAGTTCCCTAAACATCATCACTCTGCAGACATCTTACTGAAGGGAATTTAATGAATCAAAACACAGTAGTACATACTTCTAGCCTCTCCATAAACAATAAGGAACAGTTCACATAATAAAAGTCAGTCAGCCCAGTTTATTTATTAAACTTTGTACAGAGTTGGACTGACCTCATCTACAGCACTTGCATTGAGATTAGTCACAGCATAAATCCGTCTTCTTTCACATGGGGTATACGGAGTTGAGACAGACGAACTATCCTCGGTAGATTATAAACTGTGGAATATAACAGAGATTAATATTAATAAGTTTATGCAATATCCAAGGAGTGGCCGCACCTTTGAAGGCAGCTAGTTCTATCATAGATGAATATCAGTCAGGGATATCCCACGCACCGTGGAATGTAGATCAGCCCCGTATCATATCTTTACCTACCTTGTGGATTACAAATTAATTGATTTCATTTAACTCAAGCAAAAAAGGATTTATCAGAGAATAGTTCGCGCTTCAGATACACCTACATTCTAGCCATTTAGCCTACTGGAATTTGCTAACGGATAAAGAACTCCATGTGCACCAACGTTATGGCCATTGGGTACTTTACATTATAGATAAGTTAATAGACCGGTCTATGGGGTGATTGAGATTGGGGACTGCAGGATATACAGTTGGAACCATTGTGCGGTTTTGTTAGTTGCGGTATTGCTAGTATATAAGTTACTTACCATAATTGCATCTATTTGAATTATTCCATGTTTGATAAATGTGTTGTCCTTAATTCAAATATTCTTCCTGTACAGGATGGAGTTCGGCTGGAATCCACAGTTGCTGTAAAATAAAAATAAAATTTTATTTCTGTCAAGTAAATGATATTGTGACAAAAAGTTCATAACTACTTAACTGTAAAATTCCTAAGTTCTATGTTAACCATTACTGCAGGGTATAATTATACGCTGTGGTCCTCAAATAAATCGGAAAATATATTTTAATCTCGTTCTTCTTTTGTTGTATAATTATGAACATCTTTTGCAAAGAAGAAAAAGAGAGCAGATGTTAGAAGTACCAAGGTGAGAGTAATAGCCTATAATTACTTAATACATTCCTTCAGGAATATACACTGTACTCAGACTGAGTGTTACACAAGCATATGGAGGGAAGATGTGGAACGGCAGGAGGGGTAAGTTATGATTTTTTTAAATGTATTCCTGTGAATAGGTGGGTAGGGGCCCCAGATCATTGCTTTGCCCTGGGCCTAGAATGCTGTTAAGATGGCCCTGCTCCCAACACCCCCCGGCCCCATCCCAACTATTAAATTTCTTGATCTCCCCCTAGTGATTATCTCCACCAGTCATCCCCTTCCCCCAGACCTGACTGCTTCCAATGACAACAGAAACAAGATGTCTGAAAATTTGAACTGAACAAATAGGGGGTATTCAATTGTTTGAAAAGTCAGTTGGGTGTCTGTTTTTTCCTATCTAATAGACACGAAAAAACAGAAACCCATCCAACTTTTCAAACAATTGAATTGACCCCATAGAATCTAATTTATAGTGGAAGTGCAGGAAATGCAGTGCATGGCACCATGTAGCAGTATATAATGACACGTGGTGTAACTAGGCAAAGTATACAATGTACCTTTGATCTCTTTGAACAAGGCCTGCCAAATCACTCGCAGGAGAGGTACTATAGCTTGGGGTCTCTCTCCCTCTAAGGTAGATATCACAACAGTCGGTTTCAATGTGACCTATGTATGATAGGTCAACAGTGTATAGGTTGACTGTCAATAGGTTGATATATGGTCGACATGCATTAGGGCGACAGTTACAAAAGATCAACAGGTACAAAAGCCCATTTTGGTGTTACTAAATAATGTGAAAAGGGTGTGAAAATTAGCTTTTTCACATTATTTTAGTAAAAATTATTTCGCTAAATATGTCCGTAAGTGCTCCAAAATTTGCATACAGAATGAAATGATCCACAGGAGAACTGCATGTTTCCATGGTTTTCTGTACTTCCTGTACCGACAACTTTGAAGCAGGAACCCTTACTTCAAAGCTGTCACCCCGCCAACATTAACTATCCCCACCCATCCATCATTTCCAAGTCTACCGGAAATTTCCCACCACTCTAAGGGTGAGATTCAAATGTCATCGCCCCCATCTCCCGTCTAAAGTGACTGCTGGTATACCGGCAGGCGGGATTCCGCTGTTGGTATACTGACAGCCGGGATCCCGTCTGCTGGTTTATTATACCGCAACCCATCCACTCTAATATATTGAGACTCGCTGAAAATAAGTGATGTGTGAATCTATTTAGTGAAAATTTAACTGTTGCCTTACTGTATATTACAAATCATTCTGTGAACAAAACCACAGGACATTTTCTTATCTCTAGATACTGCTCAAGGGCCAAGATTGTCTTAATAAGCCACTGAATTCATTACATTTAAAGAAAGAATAAAGACTGTAATTTAACGTAAAAATCTATAGTTGGATAAATAGTATTTTAAGAAACAACAGCTGCAAAATAATATTGGCGTCTGAGGTTATTTTCCAAAGTAAAGAAAAATTTGGCCAGCTCCTATGCTGTACGCTGCTTATATTTATCTTCTTACCGCAGAAGTTCCCAGACACAGTCTGGCTATTAGGTCTCACTGTGCCATACACAGCTGATTTATACACAAGGTTTACTGAAAAGTATATGGTTACTTCTGTCTAGTTACATATGTGTGTGTTTGTCTACTTATGCTATCCCTTGGTGCTGTTACTGTAGGCTCACTGTACTTTAGCCTATTTGTGCTTTCACCACTGGAAAGCTATCTCCTCCTTCTAGAGGAATTTGCACCAACCATGTTATACTGTACTATGTGACTTTCAAGTTCTGGGCGGGCTATTAATACTTACATTATGAGCAAGTATTGGTTCTGCAGGTGGTATAAAAGGTCTTGGGAATGATCTAACTTCTCATGTGATTCCTGCAAGCTGCCTTGAGACACCAGCCAAACTGTCAATCAAACTTCAGTACAAGAGGTCACCACAACATCTGTCGGCTTATTACCCAGTGTATTTCCGCATACGTTTTAGTCTTGGAAAAGTTCTTACTGAAGTTTGTTGTTTATATGGAGATCTAACTAATGGGGTCCCAAGAGCTTTTAGTTATAAGCTGAACTCTCCAACCCTTGTAATGTTCGTCCTCTTTGCAGAAAGATTATAGATTCATTTATAATACTGATCTTGCTATGAATAATATCTGTCTTTTCAGACCTGACTGCAGTTACTCATACATAAGCAGTGTGCATTCAGACTGACAGGCTCTTGCAGTGAATGCATTTCACAGTTATTCCTTATGGGAAAAATAACATAAAAACAAACCTATGCTAAAGCCTCTGAGACATGCATTTCATATCCATAATAAATTACTTTTTTCTTCCCACAAAGTAGCAATTCAGTAATCCTGGTAGATCATTCTTTGGGTAAGCGTTATATATCAGCCAACAACCTGAATATAAGACTTAATTTGGCCTATTGACATATCAGCTCTATATTTGTGGAGTTATTAAGTTTCATTCCTTTATTTTGTGGTTTGATTTGTTGGACAACTAATTGTGCGTACTGTACATGCTGGGCCATGTGATGTCTGCCTACCAACCTGATGCACTGCTGCACCTTCTGACTGCAACCGTCTTGTAGATCCTTGGTACACTTAAGACTGTTGGGCAGATGTACTTACCTGGAGAAGGAATACAGCAGTGATAAAGAAGTGATTAGTGCATACCTCCCAACATGACCCTCTCCAGGAGGGACACAATGCTCTGCTTCTGGATTTTCTCTTAATTTATGATTGCCAGCACCTGTGTTGAACAGGTTAATGCAGAGGTTCTCAAACTCAGTCCTCAGGACCCCACACAGTGCATGTTTTGCAGGTAACCCAGCAGGTACACAGGTGTATTAATTACTCACAGACACATTTTAAAAGGCCCACAGGTGCAGCTAATTATTTCACTTGTGATTCTGTGAGGAGACCTGCAAAACATGCACTGTGTGGGGTACTGAGGGCCGAGTTTGAGAACCTATGGGTTAATGGATAAGAAAGGTGTTTCAGCACAGGTGATGGCAACCTTAAATTAAGAGGTAAGTCCAGGAGCAGATCATTCGTCCCTCCTGGAGAGGGTCATGTTGGGAGGTATGTAAGTGCAAGGCATACCTCCCAACATGACCCTTTCCAGGAGGGACATAATACTCTGCTTCTGGACTTTTCTCTTAATTTATGATTGCCATCACCTGTGCTGAAACACCTTTCTTATCCATTAATCTGTTCAACACAGGTGCTGGCAATCATAAATCAAGAGAAAAATCCAGAAACAGAGCATTTTGTCCCTCCTGGAGAGGGTCATGTTGGGAGGTATGTGCAAGGTGATAATGCACAGCCAATCATTACGGGATTTGAAAAATTACAGTTAGGAGCTTGCACTTATCACTTCTTTATCTCTTCTCCAGGCTTAGTACATCATCCCCTGTGTGAGAAGTGACATGATGGGGACAGAGTATCCCACTAAGCCATAGGTCTGCAAACTCAGTCCTTATTACCCCACACAGTGCATGTTTTGCAGGTCTCCTCACAGAATCGCAAGTGAAATAATTAACTCCACCTGTGGACCTTTTAAAATTTGTCTGTGAGTACTTAATACACCTGTGCACCTGCTGGGTTACCTGCAAAACATGCACTGTGTGTGGGTAATGAGGACCGAGTTTGCAGAACTATGCACTAAGCTCAAAAAAAGAGCCCAGTGATTACCTGCATGAAGCTGTTCCAGACTTTCTGGACCACTACCCATTTGCAGTATACACACCTGCTAGTGAGCTGTATAGAATCCCACTCAAAGCTTCTATCTTTCACCAGTATGTATTAGAGATGAGCGGGTTCGGTTTCTCTGAATCCGAACCCGCCCGAACTTCATGGTTTTTTTCACGGGTCCGAGCAGACTCGGATCCTCCCGCCTTGCTCGGTTAACCCGAGCGCGCCCGAACGTCATCATGACGCTGTCGGATTCTCGCGAGACTCGGATTCTATATAAGGAGCCGCGCGTCGCCGCCATTTTCACACGTGCATTGAGATTGATAGTGAGAGGACGTGGCTGGCGTCCTCTCCATTTAGATTATAAGAGAGAGAGATTTACTGGAGCTTAGGACTAGGAGGAGTACTGTAGAAGTGTAGAGAGTGCAGAGAGTTTACTAGTGAGTGACCACCAGACAGTGCAGTTTATTTAATATATCCGTTCTCTGCCTGAAAAAAGCGATACACACAGTGACTCAGTCACATACCATATCTGTGTGCACTGCTCAGGCTCAGCCCAGTGTGCTGCATCATCTATATATATTATATATCTGTCTGACTGCTCAGCTCACACAGCTTATAATTGTGGGGGAGACTGGGGAGCACTGCAGTGCCAGTTATAGGTTATAGCAGGAGCCAGGAGTACATAATATTATATTAAAATTAAACAGTGCACACTTTTGCTGCAGGAGTGCCACTGCCAGTGTGACTGACCAGTGACCTGACCACACTGACCACCAGTATAGTTAGTAGTATACTTATATTGTGATTGCCTGAAAAAGTTAAACACTCGTCGTGTGACTTCACTTGTGTGTTGTTGTTTTTTTATTCTATAAAAATAAAACTCATTCTGCTGACAGACAGTGTCCAGCAGGTCCGTCATTATATAATATATAATATATACCTGTCCGGCTGCAGTAGTGATATATATATATTTTTTATATCATTTATCATCCAGTCGCAGCAGACACAGTACGGTAGTTCACGGCTGTGGCTACCTCTGTGTCTGCACTCGGCAGGCAGTCCGTCCATAATTGTATACCACCTAACCGTGGTTTTTTTTTCTTTCTTCTTTATACATACATAGTTACATAGACATCTCTTTATCAACCAGTCTATATTAGCAGCAGACACAGTACAGTACGGTAGTTCACGGCTGTGGCTACCTCTGTGTCTGCACTCGGCAGGCAGTCCGTCCATAATTGTATACCACCTAACCGTGGTTTTTTTTTCTTTCTTCTTTATACATACATAGTTACATAGACATCTCTTTATCAACCAGTCTATATTAGCAGCAGACACAGTACAGTACGGTAGTTCACGGCTGTGGCTACCTCTGTGTCTGCACTCGGCAGGCAGTCCGTCCATAATTGTATACCACCTAACCGTGTTTTTTTTTTCTTTCTTCTTTATACATACATAGTTACATAGACATCTCTTTATCAACCAGTCTATATTAGCAGCAGACACAGTACAGTACGGTAGTTCACGGCTGTGGCTACCTCTGTGTCTGCACTCGGCAGGCAGTCCGTCCATAATTGTATACCACCTAACCGTGGTTTTTTTTTCTTTCTTCTTTATACATACATAGTTACATAGACATCTCTTTATCAACCAGTCTATATTAGCAGCAGACACAGTACAGTACGGTAGTTCACGGCTGTGGCTACCTCTGTGTCTGCACTCGGCAGGCAGTCCGTCCATAATTGTATACCACCTAACCGTGGTTTTTTTTTCTTTCTTCTTTATACATACATAGTTACATAGACATCTCTTTATCAACCAGTCTATATTAGCAGCAGACACAGTACAGTATGGTAGTTCACGGCTGTGGCTACCTCTGTGTCTGCACTCGGCAGGCAGTCCGTCCATAATTGTATACCACCTAACCGTGGTTTTTTTTTCTTTCTTCTTTATACATACATAGTTACATAGACATCTCTTTATCAACCAGTCTATATTAGCAGCAGACACAGTACAGTACGGTAGTTCACGGCTGTGGCTACCTCTGTGTCTGCACTCGGCAGGCAGTCCGTCCATAATTGTATACCACCTAACCGTGGTTTTTTTTTCTTTCTTCTTTATACATACATACTACTACGACATCTCTTTATCAACCAGTCTATATTATTAGCAGCAGACACAGTACAGTACGGTAGTTCACGGCTGTGGCTACCTCTGTGTCTGCACTCGGCAGGCAGTCCGTCCATAATTGTATACCACCTAACCGTGGTTTTTTTTTTCTTTCTTCTTTATACATACATAGTTACATAGACATCTCTTTATCAACCAGTCTATATTAGCAGCAGACACAGTACAGTACGGTAGTTCACGGCTGTGGCTACCTCTGTGTCTGCACTCGGCAGGCAGTCCATAATTGTATACTAGTATCCATCTCCATTGTTTACCTGAGGTGCCTTTTAGTTGTGCCTATTAAAATATGGAGAACAAAAATGTTGAGGTTCCAAAATTAGGGAAAGATCAAGATCCACTTCCACCTCGTGCTGAAGCTGCTGCCACTAGTCATGGCCGAGACGATGAAATGCCAGCAACGTCGTCTGCCAAGGCCGATGCCCAATGTCATAGTACAGAGCATGTCAAATCCAAAACACCAAATATCAGAAAAAAAAGGACTCCAAAACCTAAAATAAAATTGTCGGAGGAGAAGCGTAAACTTGCCAATATGCCATTTACGACACGGAGTGGCAAGGAACGGCTGAGGCCCTGGCCTATGTTCATGGCTAGTGGTTCAGCTTCACATGAGGATGGAAGCACTCAGCCTCTCGCTAGAAAAATGAAAAGACTCAAGCTGGCAAAAGCAGCACAGCAAAGAACTGTGCATTCTTCGAAATCCCAAATCCACAAGGAGAGTCCAATTGTGTCGGTTGCGATGCCTGACCTTCCCAACACTGGACGTGAAGAGCATGCGCCTTCCACCATTTGCACACCCCCTGCAAGTGCTGGAAGGAGCACCCGCAGTCCAGTTCCTGATAGTCAGATTGAAGATGTCAGTGTTGAAGTACACCAGGATGAGGAGGATATGGGTGTTGCTGGCGCTGGGGAGGAAATTGACCAGGAGGATTCTGATGGTGAGGTGGTTTGTTTAAGTCAGGCACCCGGGGAGACACCTGTTGTCCGTGGGAGGAATATGGCCGTTGACATGCCAGGTGAAAATACCAAAAAAATCAGCTCTTCGGTGTGGAGGTATTTCACCAGAAATGCGGACAACAGGTGTCAAGCCGTGTGTTCCCTTTGTCAAGCTGTAATAAGTAGGGGTAAGGACGTTAACCACCTCGGAACATCCTCCCTTATACGTCACCTGCAGCGCATTCATAATAAGTCAGTGACAAGTTCAAAAACTTTGGGTGACAGCGGAAGCAGTCCACTGACCCGTAAATCCCTTCCTCTTGTAACCAAGCTCACGCAAACCACCCCACCAACTCCCTCAGTGTCAATTTCCTCCTTCCCCAGGAATGCCAATAGTCCTGCAGGCCATGTCACTGGCAATTCTGACGATTCCTCTCCTGCCTGGGATTCCTCCGATGCATCCTTGCGTGTAACGCCTACTGCTGCTGGCGCTGCTGTTGTTGCTGCTGGGAGTCGATGGTCATCCCAGAGGGGAAGTCGTAAGCCCACTTGTACTACTTCCAGTAAGCAATTGACTGTTCAACAGTCCTTTGCGAGGAAGATGAAATATCACAGCAGTCATCCTGCTGCAAAGCGGATAACTGAGGCCTTGACAACTATGTTGGTGTTAGACGTGCGTCCGGTATCCGCCGTTAGTTCACAGGGAACTAGACAATTTATTGAGGCAGTGTGCCCCCGTTACCAAATACCATCTAGGTTCCACTTCTCTAGGCAGGCGATACCGAGAATGTACACGGACGTCAGAAAAAGACTCACCAGTGTCCTAAAAAATGCAGTTGTACCCAATGTCCACTTAACCACGGACATGTGGACAAGTGGAGCAGGGCAGGGTCAGGACTATATGACTGTGACAGCCCACTGGGTAGATGTATGGACTCCCGCCGCAAGAACAGCAGCGGCGGCACCAGTAGCAGCATCTCGCAAACGCCAACTCTTTCCTAGGCAGGCTACGCTTTGTATCACCGCTTTCCAGAATACGCACACAGCTGAAAACCTCTTACGGCAACTGAGGAAGATCATCGCGGAATGGCTTACCCCAATTGGACTCTCCTGTGGATTTGTGGCATCGGACAACGCCAGCAATATTGTGTGTGCATTAAATATGGGCAAATTCCAGCACGTCCCATGT
This sequence comes from Pseudophryne corroboree, assembly GCF_028390025.1. Lineage (NCBI taxonomy): Eukaryota > Metazoa > Chordata > Amphibia > Anura > Myobatrachidae > Pseudophryne > Pseudophryne corroboree. The sequence continues at coordinate 215,491,255 of NC_086448.1, forward strand.
TTTGCACATACCTTGAATTTGGTGGTGCAGAATTTTTAAAAAAACGACAGGGGCGTGCAAGAGATGCTGTCGGTGGCCAGAAGAATTGCGGGACACTTTCGGCGTACAGGCACCACGTACAGAAGACTGGAGCACCACCAAAAACTACTGAACCTGCCCTGCCATCATCTGAAGCAAGAAGTGGTAACGAGGTGGAATTCAACCCTCTATATGCTTCAGAGGTTGGAGGAGCAGCAAAAGGCCATTCAAGCCTATACAATTGAGCACGATATAGTAGGTGGAATGCACCTGTCTCAAGCGCAGTGGAGAATTATTTCAACGTTGTGCAAGGTTCTGATGCCCTTTGAACTTGCCACATGTGAAGTCAGTTCAGACACTGCCAGCCTGAGTCAGGTCATTCCCCTCATCAGGCTTTTGAAGAAGAAGCTGGAGACATTGAAGGAGGAGCTAACACGGAGCGATTCCGCTAGGCATGTGGGACTTGTGGATGGAGCCCTTAATTCGCTTAACAAGGATTCACGGGTGGTCAATCTGTTGAAATCAGAGCACTACATTTTGGCCACCGTGCTCGATCCTAGATTTAAAGCCTACCTTGGATCTCTCTTTCCGGCAGACACAAGTCTGCTGGGGTTGAAAGACCTGCTGGTGACAAAATTGTCAAGTCAAGCGGAACGCGACCTGTCAACATCTCCTCCTTCACATTCTCCCGCAACTGGGGGTGCGAGGAAAAGGCTCAGAATTCCGAGCCCACCCGCTGGCGGTGATGCAGGGCAGTCTGGAGCGACTGCTGATGCTGACATCTGGTCCGGACTGAAGGACCTGACAACGATTACGGACATGTCGTCTACTGTCACTGCATATGATTCTCTCAACATTGATAGAATGGTGGAGGATTATATGAGTGACCGCATCCAAGTAGGCACGTCACACAGTCCGTACTTATACTGGCAGGAAAAAGAGGCAATTTGGAGGCCCTTGCACAAACTGGCTTTATTCTACCTAAGTTGCCCTCCCACAAGTGTGTACTCCGAAAGAGTGTTTAGTGCCGCCGCTCACCTTGTCAGCAATCGGCGTACGAGGTTACATCCAGAAAATGTGGAGAAGATGATGTTCATTAAAATGAATTATAATCAATTCCTCCGCGGAGACATTGACCAGCAGCAATTGCCTCCACAAAGTACACAGGGAGCTGAGATGGTGGATTCCAGTGGGGACGAATTGATAATCTGTGAGGAGGGGGATGTACACGGTGATATATCGGAGGGTGATGATGAGGTGGACATCTTGCCTCTGTAGAGCCAGTTTGTGCAAGGAGAGATTAATTGCTTCTTTTTTGGGGGGGGTCCAAACCAACCCGTCATATCAGTCACAGTCGTGTGGCAGACCCTGTCACTGAAAAGATGGGTTGGTTAAAGTGTGCATGTCCTGTTTTGTTTATACAACATAAGGGTGGGTGGGAGGGCCCAAGGACAATTCCATCTTGCACCTCTTTTTTCTTTTCTTTTTCTTTGCATCATGTGCTGATTGGGGAGGGTTTTTTGGAAGGGACATCCTGCGTGACACTGCAGTGCCACTCCTAAATGGGCCCGGTGTTTGTGTCGGCCACTAGGGTCGCTAATCTTACTCACACAGTCAGCTACCTCATTGCGCCTCTTTTTTTCTTTGCGTCATGTGCTGTTTGGGGAGGGTTTTTTGGAAGGGACATCCTGCGTGACACTGCAGTGCCACTCCTAGATGGGCCCGGTGTTTGTGTCGGCCACTAGGGTCGCTAATCTTACTCACACAGCTACCTCATTGCGCCTCTTTTTTTCTTTGCGTCATGTGCTGTTTGGGGAGGGTTTTTTGGAAGGGACATCCTGCGTGACACTGCAGTGCCACTCCTAGATGGGCCCGGTGTTTGTGTCGGCCACTAGGGTCGCTAATCTTACTCACACAGCTACCTCATTGCGCCTCTTTTTTTCTTTGCGTCATGTGCTGTTTGGGGAGGGTTTTTTGGAAGGGCCATCCTGCGTGACACTGCAGTGCCACTCCTAGATGGGCCCGGTGTTTGTGTCGGCCACTAGGGTCGCTAATCTTACTCACACAGCTACCTCATTGCGCCTCTTTTTTTCTTTGCGTCATGTGCTGTTTGGGGAGGGTTTTTTGGAAGGGACATCCTGCGTGACACTGCAGTGCCACTCCTAGATGGGCCCGGTGTTTGTGTCGGCCACTAGGGTCGCTTATCTTACTCACACAGCGACCTCGGTGCAAATTTTAGGACTAAAAATAATATTGTGAGGTGTGAGATATTCAGAATAGACTGAAAATGAGTGTAAATTATGGTTTTTGAGGTTAATAATACTTTGGGATCAAAATGACCCCCAAATTCTATGATTTAAGCTGTTTTTTAGTGTTTTTTGAAAAAAACACCCGAATCCAAAACACACCCGAATCCGACAAAAAAAATTCTTTGAGGTTTTGCCAAAACGCGTTCGAACCCAAAACACGGCCGCGGAACCGAACCCAAAACCAAAACACAAAACCCGAAAAATTTCAGGCGCTCATCTCTAGTATGTATACAACAGTGAGTATGGCTGTACCTGTTATACTTCAATAAACCAACACCACTGGTTAAGTAACTTGGGCTGTTCATAGTTTGAATCATCCACTGGTGTGTGCCTATAACTCTGCAAACAACAACACGTGCACGCACATCATTCCCAACTATTTTCACAGAGTTTAGATCGTCCACATACCATATAGATTTTTTCTTCAGCCTGGCCCAACTGTTATTTATGTAGCACCAACATATTTCAAATCGCTTTACAACCACTGACTAGTCGGCTATTCTTTGCTTAGGCGGAATGGCCAGGACTTATGGGGAGCTGATTGCATAGTTGGATAGATGGTGATACTAAATTACCAATTTATCCTGAGCAACAGTCAAATGCTGATATTGAACAATAGTCATTCTGGGCCAATATGCTGTACTTTGCTGGTTTTACATTTAAAGAGTGTGTGGTTGCCACAAGTTTTTGAATAAATGAAATACAATCATTTAAATTTACGTCTGTGTTAGTTATTTCTGTTTCATGGAAGAGAGAGATAGTGCAGCGGGTGTCATTACTATCCAGTTCAGTCTGAGAGACAGCAGAGCACATATATTGTTCTCTACCGTCCATTACACAGACTCATATGACAAGTAGGCCCATATAGCATGGCCATCATTTAGTTGCAGCATGAATACAATAGGCACTCTTCACCCTAGTAAAACATGCCTGGATATGTGGATACATGATCAGCCTATCACTGTAAGTTACAACTCATTACTCCTGCTGTCACCCATATCCCAAGGGAGCCAATTTACGAATAGGTAGAATGTATAGTGATCTTCCATCCTCTTGCTACAGTCACCAATATCCCAGAAGAATATCTATATATCCCCAAGTTTAAGCAGAATAATGAGTATCTGCAGTATAGCCGGCCGTTCCCTGGAGAATTCTTCCAGTACTACAGGGCACAGAAAGATGAATCTTTTGTGTCTTTATATTGGGCACTGGGCATCAAAAGCATATGCAGTAAAAGAGTAAATCAAATTACCAGACAACTGTAATGCAAGGAAAGATACATGACTATGACAAGACAGCCTTGCACTTAAATGTTTTCTTAAAACAAATATTACATATCAGAGTTATGATACATCATCATACAAATCAGCTAGTAGAATACTTTCTATATAAAACTGTGTTTAAGTATACTTGTCACAATAACTGACACGGTAGAGGAATCAGCTATAAAATATTATAATCATAACCATGTAAATTCAATTGTAAATACTTTGTATGCAAATGAAACACAGCTACAGTAGATTGGTGTTTATATAATTTAAAAAATATAGTTATAAAGATTTTTTTTTTTTAAACCACAGTAAAGGTGTGCACACACGGTGAGATCCTTGCTTTGCCCAATTTTGACTATGCAATTTCTCTTGAACTCCCCCAGAACCCAGAAGCACAGATTTTGACTACTGTATCTGTACTTTCGATTTTGTCTATGTACGATTTTGACTAAGTGCCAATTTTGACTATACTTTGTACTAGATAGTACACTAGAAAGTCAAGATTGACTTGCCTGCACAGTCTATCTAGCCTTGCAATACCGACCCCGCGGTGTGCATTCGGATTGAATCGGTATCGCAAGCTGCCTAATAAATACCTTGCAATTTCCACTAACTTTCCTTGCAATTTTGACTATATAATCAAAATCGAAAGGAGAAATCTCACCGTGTGTACACACCTTAAGTCTGATACTTCTTGTTTGTTGCTTAGTGTATATAAACAGTGTATATAACAATATCAGGCAGTAATGGACATCTCATGCCCAAAGGGCCACATGCAGTGCTCAGAGGGAGCCTTCACCTTCAGCCCTGTCATACTTGATAGAGTCAAGTATCTACCTTTTAACATTAGCTATACATTAATACCGTGTAGCCGTAATGGCTGCTAAACCATGTGCACATGCTACGCACTCCGTACGCTATTTGCGTATGAAGACCTCGCACGTGGTACGCAAATGAAGTACCCACGCTGTGCTGGGTGTACGGAAATACCCACAGCGAGCATACACACAAATAGTAACCTTTATAAACTTTAACCACAGAATATGATTATACTGTATACCTTTAGTATTGTAACACTGTAATGATATACCACTGCTTGACCTGGATATTTAAGCAAGGCTGTTTGTAATTGAGATACACTGAACCCTTTGTACTAGCTAGAGAGACACAGACACCCTGCTGAGGTTCTAACACCTTTACTAACGAGGATTTAGATATATCAAAAGGGGTACACAGTTACAGCTTATACTCTACATACTAACATATATTACTAACAGAATATCTAGACAGAAATATACAATAACGTTACAATCTTATACTAAAACAGAGAGAGAGAGAATTTGGCCAATACAATCAAGGAGCGAGAATCATTACAGAGAATTACTTACACACACTGGGAACGATCGCTGCGCATATTCCTGGTACCAAGCTCCCAGTTAATCAAGTTGAAAACAGTTTGTGGAGTGAGAGAGACTGAGCTGCCCAGGATGGCTGATCTTATATACCCTGCATACAGTATACTACAAAGGGACCTATAATCTCATTGTTCATTGGACATAGGAATTCGTCTCCGCATTATAACAAAAGGTCATAGGTTGGTTCATACAGGTGGGCTGTGACTATTTCAAACTGCTCAGGTGGGAGGGAATCTCAGGTTTCCCGCCGCATGGGTAATAAAGTGCAAACATAGTATATGTCCATAAACTTCTTATGGTCATAACTATTCGCACGAGCGATTAATCTGTTTCTAACCAACACCGGAATATGGCTAATTAAATACTCTTCCGATGGATACTAAACACAACTGTGTAACCCCTGTCTGACCCTTCGTATCAAACAAAGAGGGATCTGTTTGTCCATGAACATGCTACATTAACTAATCTTTCAGATTCTATCAAAGGGACCATAATCTACAAAATACATTATGGGGTATATGCAATACACGGCGAATCGCGGCAATTTTTCGCCGTTTTTTAATTCGACTAAATTCGCCAGGTGAATTCCGGCAGGTGGCTGCCGGAATTCACCATATTCAATGAAAAACGGATTCGCCAGAATTGCGGGCGAAAATCGGCCGATTTGGCGGATTTTGCCGCGATTTAAAAAAACGGGGAAAAACGGGAAAAACCCGAGAAAAAAAAATGGCGTGGGGTCCCCCCTCCAAAGCATAACCAGCCTCGGGCTCTTCGAGCTGGTCCTGGTTCTAAAAATGCAGGGGAAAAATTGGGCAGGGATCCCCCGTATTTTTAAAACCAGCACCGGGCTCTGCGCCTGGTGCTGGTGCCAAAAATACGGGGGACAAAAAGAGTAGGGGTCCCCCGTATTTTTAACACCAGCATCGGGCTCCACTAGCTGGACAGATAATGCCACAGCCGGGGGTCACTTTTATGCCGTGCCCTGCGGCCGTGGCATTAACTACCCAACTAGTCACCCCTGGCCGGGGTACCCTGGGGGAGTGGGGACCCCTTCAATCAAGGGGTCCCCCCCCAGCCACCCAAGGGCCAGGGGTGAAGCCCGAGGCTGTCCCCCCCCATCCAATGGGCTGCGGATGGGGGGGCTGATAGCCTTTTGTGATAATAAAAAGATATTGTTTTTTCCAGTAGTACTACAAGTCCCAGCAAGCCTCCCCCGCAAGCTGGTACTTGGAGAACCACAAGTACCAGCATGCGGGAGAAAAACGGGCCCGCTGGTACCTGTAGTACTACTGGAAAAAAAAATTAGATTTTACTTACCGATAAATCTATTTCTCGTAGTCCGTAGTGGATGCTGGGGACTCCGTCAGGACCATGGGGAATAGCGGCTCCGCAGGAGACAGGGCACAAAAATAAAGCTTTAGGATCAGGTGGTGTGCACTGGCTCCTCCCCCCATGACCCTCCTCCAAGCCTCAGTTAGGATACTGTGCCCGGACGAGCGTACACAATAAGGAAGGATATTGAATCCCGGGTAAGACTCATACCAGCCACACCAATCACACCGTACAACTTGTGATCTGAACCCAGTTAACAGTATGACAAACGTAGGAGCCTCTGAACAGACGGCTCACAACAATAACAACCCGATATTTTTGTAACAATAACTATGTACAAGTATTGCAGACAATCCGCACTTGGGATGGGCGCCCAGCATCCACTACGGACTACGAGAAATAGATTTATCGGTAAGTAAAATCTTATTTTCTCTGACGTCCTAAGTGGATGCTGGGGACTCCGTCAGGACCATGGGGATTATACCAAAGCTCCCAAACGGGCGGGAGAGTGCGGATGACTCTGCAGCACCGAATGAGAGAACTCCAGGTCCTCTTTAGCCAGGGTATCAAATTTGTAGAATTTTACAAACGTGTTCTCCCCCGACCACGTAGCTGCTCGGCAGAGTTGTAATGCCGAGACCCCCCGGGCAGCCGCCCAGGATGAGCCCACTTTCCTTGTGGAATGGGCCTTGACAGATTTTGGTTGTGGCAAGCCTGCCACAGAATGTGCAAGTTGAATTGTGCTACAAATCCAACGAGCAATCGTCTGCTTAGAAGCAGGAGCACCCAGCTTGTTGGGTGCATACAATATAAACAGCGAGTCAGACTTTCTAACTCCAGCCGTTCTTGAAATATATATTTTCAATGCCCGGACCACGTCCAACAACTTGGAATCCTCCAAATCGTTAGTAGCCGCAGGCACCACAATAGGCTGGTTCAGGTGAAACGCTGACACCACCTTAGGCAGAAAATGAGGACGCGTCCGCAGTTCTGCCCTGTCCGAATGGAAAATCAGATATGGGCTCTTATATGATAAAGCCGCTAATTCTGATACTCTCCTGGCTGAAGCCAGGGCCAGTAGCATGGTTACTTTCCATGTAAGATATTTCAACTCCACCGATTTGAGTGGCTCAAACCAATGGGATTTGAGAAAATCCAAAACTACATTAAGATCCCACGGTGCCACTGGGGGCACAAACGGGGGCTGTATATGTAGTACTCCTTTTACAAAAGTCTGGACTTCAGGAACTGAAGCCAATTCTTTCTGGAAGAAAATCGACAGGGCCGAAATTTGAACCTTAATGGACCCCAATTTGAGGCCCATAGACAATCCTGTTTGCAGGAAATGTAGGAATCGACCCAGTTGAAATTCCTCCGTGGGGGCCTTCCTGGCCTCACACCACGCAACATATTTTCTCCAAATGCGGTGATAATGTTGTGCAGTCACCTCCTTCCTGGCTTTTACCAGTGTAGGAATGACCTCTTCCGGAATGCCTTTTTCCCTTAGAATTCGGCGTTCAACCGCCATGCCGTCAAACGCAGCCACGGTAAGTCTTGGAATAGACACGGTCCCTGCTGAAGCAGGTCCCGTCTTAGAGGTAGAGGCCACGGATCCTCCGTGAGCATCTCTTGAAGTTCCGGGTACCAAGTTCTTCTTGGCCAATCCGGAGCCACGAGTATCGTTCTTACTCCCCTTTTCCGTATAATTCTCAGTACTTTTGGTATGAGAGGCAGAGGAGGGAACACATACACTGACTGGAACACCCACGGTGTTACCAGAGCGTCCACAGCTATTGCCTGAGGGTCTCTTGACCTGGCTCAATACCTGTCCAGTTTTTTGTTGAGGCGGGACGCCATCATATCCACCTTTGGTTTTTCCCAACGGTTCACAATCATGTGGAAGACTTCTGGATGAAGTCCCCACTCTCCCGGGTGTAGATCGTGTCTGCTGAGGAAGTCTGCTTCCCAGTTGTCCACTCCCGGAATGAACACTGCTGACAGTGCTATCACATGATCTTCCGCCCAGCGAAGAATCCTTGCAGCTTCTGCCATTGCTGTCCTGCTTCTTGTGCCGCCCTGTCTGTTTACGTGGGCGACTGCCGTGATGTTGTCCGACTGGATCAACACCGGCTGACCCTGAAGCAGGGGTTTTGCCAGACTTAGAGCATTGTAAATCGCTCTTAGCTCCAGTATATTTATGTGAAAAGACATCTCCAGGCTTGACCATACTCCCTGGAAGTTTCTTCCCTGTGTGACCGCTCCCCAGCCTCTCAGACTGGCATCCGTGGTCACCAGGACCCAGTCCTGTATGCCGAATCTGCGGCCCTCTAACAGATGAGCACTCTGCAACCACCACAGAAGAGACACCCTTGTCCGTGGTGATAAGGTTATCCGCTGGTGCATCTGCAGATGCGATCCGGACCATTTGTCCAACAGATCCCACTGAAAAGTTCGTGCGTGGAATCTGCCGAATGGAATCGCTTCGTAAGAAGCCACCATCTTTCCCAGGACTCTTGTGCATTGATGCACAGACACTTTTCCTGGTTTTAGGAGGTTCCTGACAAGTTTGGATAACTCCTTGGCTTTCTCCTCCGGAAGAAACACCTTTTTCTGAACCGTGTCCAGAATCATTCCCAGGAACAGCAGACGTGTTGTCGGTGTCAACTGAGATTTTGGAAAATTCAGAATCCACCCGTGTTGTTGCAGCACTAATTGGGTTAGTGCTACTCCGTCCTCTAGCTGTTCTCTGGACCTTGCCCTTATCAGGAGATCGTCCAAGTAAGGGATAATTAATACGCCTCTTCTTCGAAGAAGAATCATCATTTCGGCCATTACCTTGGTAAAGACCCGAGGTGCCGTGGACAATCCAAACGGCAGCGTCTGAAACTGATAATGACAGTTTTGCACCACGAACCTGAGGTACCCTTGATGTGAAGGGCAAATTGGGACATGCAGGTAAGCATCCTTTATGTCCAGGGACACCATAAAGTCCCCTTCTTCCAGATTCGCTATCACTGCTCTGAGTGACTCCATCTTGAATTTGAATTTCTGTATGTACAGGTTCAAAGATTTCAGATTTAGAATAGGTCTTACCGAGCCGTCCGGCTTCGGTACCACAAATAGCGTGGAGTAATACGCTTTTCCTTGTTGTAGGAGGGGTACCTTGACTATCACCTGCTGAGAAAACAGCTTGTGAATGGCTTCCAATACCGTCGCCCTGTCTGAGGGAGACGTTGGCAAAGCAGACTTTAGGAACCGGCGAGGGGGAGACTTCTCGAATTCCAACCTGTAACCCTGAGATACTACCTGCAGGATCCAGGGGTCCACCTGTGAGCAAGCCCACTGTGCGCTGAAATTCTTGAGTCGACCCCCCACCGCTCCTGAGTCCGCTTGTAAAGCCCCAGCGTCATGCTGAGGGCTTTGCAGAACCCTGGGAGGGCTTCTGTTACTGGGCAGGGGCTGCTTGCTGTCCTCTCTTACCCCTTCCTCTGCCCCGGGGCAGATATGACTGTCCTTTTGCCCGCTTGTTCTTATAGGACCGAAAGGACTGCGGCTGAAAAGACGGTGTCTTTTTCTGTTGGGAGGGGGTCTGAGGTAAAAAGGTGGATTTTCCGGCAGTTGCCGTGGCCACCAGATCCGATAGACCGACGCCAAATAATTCCTCCCCTTTATACGGCAATACTTCCATATGTCGTTTAGAATCCGCATCACCTGACCACTGTCGCGTCCATAAACTTCTTCTGGCAGATATGGACATCGCATTTACTCTCGATGCCAGAGTGCAAATATCCCTCTGAGCATCTCGCATATAAAGAAAAGCATCCTTTAATTGCTCTATAGTCAATAAAATACTGTCCCTATCCAGGGTATCAATATTTTCAGTCAGGGAATCCGACCAGACCACCCCAGCACTGCACATCCAGGCTGAGGCGATGGCTGGTCGCAGTATAACACCAGTATGTGTGTATATACTTTTTAGGGTAGTTTCCAGCCTCCTATCAGCTGGATCCTTGAGGGCGGCCGTATCAGGAGACGGTAACGCCACTTGTTTTGATAAGCGTGTGAGCGCCTTATCCACCCTAGGGGGTGTTTCCCAGCGCGCCCTAACCTCTGGCGGGAAAGGGTATAATGCCAATAACTTTTTTGAAATTAGCACTTTTCTATCTGGGTTAACCCACGCTTCATCACATACATCATTCAATTCCTCTGATTCAGGAAAAACTACAGGTAGTTTTTTCACCCCCCACATAATACCCCTTTTTGTGGTACTTGCAGTATCAGAGATATGCAAAGCCTCCTTCATTGCCGTGATCATATAACGTGTGGCCCTACTTGAAAATACGTTTGTTTCTTCACCGTCGACACTAGATTCAGTGTCCGTGTCTGGGTCTGTGTCGACCGACTGAGGTAAAGGGCGTTTTACAGCCCCTGACGGTGTCTGAGACGCCTGGGCAGGTACCAACTGGTTTTCCGGCCGTCTCATGTCGTCAACTGATTTTTGTAATGTGCTGACATTATCACGTAATTCCATAAACAAAGCCATCCATTCCGGTGTCGACTCCCTGGGGGGTGACATCACCATTATCGGCAATTGCTCTGCCTCCACACCAACATCGTCCTCATACATGTCGACACACACGTACCGACACACAGCAGACACACAGGGAATGCTCTTATCGAAGACAGGACCCCACTAGCCCTTTGGGGAGACAGAGGGAGAGTTTGCCAGCACACACCCAAGCGCTATAATATATATGGGAACAACCTTATATAAGTGTTGTATCCTTATAGCCGCTTAAATATATAAAATATCGCCAAAAAAAGTGCCCCCCCTCTCTGTTTTACCCTGTTTCTGTTAGAGATGAGCGCCTGAAATTTTTCGGGTTTTGTGTTTTGGTTTTGGGTTCGGTTCCGCAGCCGTGTTTTGGGTTCGAACGCGTTTTGGCAAAACCTCACCGAATTTTTTTTGTCGGATTCGGGTGTGTTTTGGATTCGGGTGTTTTTTTCAAAAAACACTAAAAAACAGCTTAAATCAAAGAATTTGGGGGTCATTTTGATCCCAAAGTATTATTAACCTCAAAAACCATAATTTACACTCATTTTCAGTCTATTCTGAATACCTCACACCTCACAATATTATTTTTAGTCCTAAAATTTGCACCGAGGTCGCTGTGTGAGTAAGATAAGCGACCCTAGTGGCCGACACAAACACCGGGCCCATCTAGGAGTGGCACTGCAGTGTCACGCAGGATGTCCCTTCCAAAAAACCCTCCCCAAACAGCACATGACGCAAAGAAAAAAAGAGGCGCAATGAGGTAGCTGTGTGAGTAAGATTAGCGACCCTAGTGGCCGACACAAACACCGGGCCCATCTAGGAGTGGCACTGCAGTGTCACGCAGGATGGCCCTTCCAAAAAACCCTCCCCAAACAGCACATGACGCAAAGAAAAAAAGAGGCGCAATGAGGTAGCTGTGTGAGTAAGATTAGCGACCCTAGTGGCCGACACAAACACCGGGCCCATCTAGGAGTGGCACTGCAGTGTCACGCAGGATGTCCCTTCCAAAAAACCCTCCCCAAACAGCACATGACGCAAAGAAAAAAAGAGGCGCAATGAGGTAGCTGACTGTGTGAGTAAGATTAGCGACCCTAGTGGCCGACACAAACACCGGGCCCATCTAGGAGTGGCACTGCAGTGTCACGCAGGATGTCCCTTCCAAAAAACCCTCCCCAATCAGCACATGATGCAAAGAAAAAGAAAAGAAAAAAGAGGTGCAAGATGGAATTGTCCTTGGGCCCTCCCACCCACCCTTATGTTGTATAAACAAAACAGGACATGCACACTTTAACCAACCCATCATTTCAGTGACAGGGTCTGCCACACGACTGTGACTGATATGACGGGTTGGTTTGGACCCCCCCAAAAAAAGAAGCAATTAATCTCTCCTTGCACAAACTGGCTCTACAGAGGCAAGATGTCCACCTCATCTTCACCCTCCGATATATCACCGTGTACATCCCCCTCCTCACAGATTATCAATTCGTCCCCACTGGAATCCACCATCTCAGCTCCCTGTGTACTTTGTGGAGGCAATTGCTGCTGGTCAATGTCTCCGCGGAGGAATTGATTATAATTCATTTTAATGAACATCATCTTCTCCACATTTTCTGGATGTAACCTCGTACGCCGATTGCTGACAAGGTGAGCGGCGGCACTAAACACTCTTTCGGAGTACACACTTGTGGGAGGGCAACTTAGGTAGAATAAAGCCAGTTTGTGCAAGGGCCTCCAAATTGCCTCTTTTTCCTGCCAGTATAAGTACGGACTGTGTGACGTGCCTACTTGGATGCGGTCACTCATATAATCCTCCACCATTCTATCAATGTTGAGAGAATCATATGCAGTGACAGTAGACGACATGTCCGTAATCGTTGTCAGGTCCTTCAGTCCGGACCAGATGTCAGCATCAGCAGTCGCTCCAGACTGCCCTGCATCACCGCCAGCGGGTGGGCTCGGAATTCTGAGCCTTTTCCTCGCACCCCCAGTTGCGGGAGAATGTGAAGGAGGAGATGTTGACAGGTCGCGTTCCGCTTGACTTGACAATTTTGTCACCAGCAGGTCTTTCAACCCCAGCAGACTTGTGTCTGCCGGAAAGAGAGATCCAAGGTAGGCTTTAAATCTAGGATCGAGCACGGTGGCCAAAATGTAGTGCTCTGATTTCAACAGATTGACCACCCGTGAATCCTTGTTAAGCGAATTAAGGGCTGCATCCACAAGTCCCACATGCCTAGCGGAATCGCTCCCTTTTAGCTCCTTCTTCAATGCCTCCAGCTTCTTCTGCAAAAGCCTGATGAGGGGAATGACCTGACTCAGGCTGGCAGTGTCTGAACTGACTTCACGTGTGGCAAGTTCAAAGGGCATCAGAACCTTGCACAACGTTGAAATCATTCTCCACTGCACTTGAGACAGGTGCATTCCACCTCCTATATTGTGCTCAATTGTATAGGCTTGAATGGCCTTTTGCTGCTCCTCCAACCTCTGAAGCATATAGAGGGTTGAATTCCACCTCGTTACCACTTCTTGCTTCAGATGATGGCAGGGCAGGTTCAGTAGTTTTTGGTGGTGCTCCAGTCTTCTGTACGTGGTGCCTGTACGCCGAAAGTGTCCCGCAATTCTTCTGGCCACCGACAGCATCTCTTGCACGCCCCTGTCGTTTTTTAAAAAATTCTGCACCACCAAATTCAAGGTATGTGCAAAACATGGGACGTGCTGGAATTTGCCCATATTTAATGCACACACAATATTGCTGGCGTTGTCCGATGCCACAAATCCACAGGAGAGTCCAATTGGGGTAAGCCATTCCGCGATGATCTTCCTCAGTTGCCGTAAGAGGTTTTCAGCTGTGTGCGTATTCTGGAAAGCGGTGATACAAAGCGTAGCCTGCCTAGGAAAGAGTTGGCGTTTGCGAGATGCTGCTACTGGTGCCGCCGCTGCTGTTCTTGCGGCGGGAGTCCATACATCTACCCAGTGGGCTGTCACAGTCATATAGTCCTGACCCTGCCCTGCTCCACTTGTCCACATGTCCGTGGTTAAGTGGACATTGGGTACAACTGCATTTTTTAGGACACTGGTGAGTCTTTTTCTGACGTCCGTGTACATTCTCGGTATCGCCTGCCTAGAGAAGTGGAACCTAGATGGTATTTGGTAACGGGGGCACACTGCCTCAATAAATTGTCTAGTTCCCTGTGAACTAACGGCGGATACCGGACGCACGTCTAACACCAACATAGTTGTCAAGGCCTCAGTTATCCGCTTTGCAGTAGGATGACTGCTGTGATATTTCATCTTCCTCGCAAAGGACTGTTGAACAGTCAATTGCTTACTGGAAGTAGTACAAGTGGGCTTACGACTTCCCCTCTGGGATGACCATCGACTCCCAGCGGCAACAACAGCAGCGCCAGCAGCAGTAGGCGTTACACGCAAGGATGCATCGGAGGAATCCCAGGCAGGAGAGGACTCGTCAGAATTGCCAGTGACATGGCCTGCAGGACTATTGGCATTCCTGGGGAAGGAGGAAATTGACACTGAGGGAGTTGGTGGGGTGGTTTGCGTGAGCTTGGTTACAAGAGGAAGGGATTTACTGGTCAGTGGACTGCTTCCGCTGTCACCCAAAGTTTTTGAACTTGTCACTGACTTATTATGAATGCGCTGCAGGTGACGTATAAGGGAGGATGTTCCGAGGTGGTTAACGTCCTTACCCCTACTTATTACAGCTTGACAAAGGGAACACACGGCTTGACACCTGTTGTCCGCATTTCTGGTGAAATACCTCCACACCGAAGAGCTGATTTTTTTGGTATTTTCACCTGGCATGTCAACGGCCATATTCCTCCCACGGACAACAGGTGTCTCCCCGGGTGCCTGACTTAAACAAACCACCTCACCATCAGAATCCTCCTGGTCAATTTCCTCCCCAGCGCCAGCAACACCCATATCCTCCTCATCCTGGTGTACTTCAACACTGACATCTTCAATCTGACTATCAGGAACTGGACTGCGGGTGCTCCTTCCAGCACTTGCAGGGGGCGTGCAAATGGTGGAAGGCGCATGCTCTTCACGTCCAGTGTTGGGAAGGTCAGGCATCGCAACCGACACAATTGGACTCTCCTTGTGGATTTGGGATTTCGAAGAATGCACAGTTCTTTGCTGTGCTGCTTTTGCCAGCTTGAGTCTTTTCATTTTTCTAGCGAGAGGCTGAGTGCTTCCATCCTCATGTGAAGCTGAACCACTAGCCATGAACATAGGCCAGGGCCTCAGCCGTTCCTTGCCACTCCGTGTGGTAAATGGCATATTGGCAAGTTTATGCTTCTCCTCCGACAATTTTATTTTAGGTTTTGGAGTCCTTTTTTTTCTGATATTTGGTGTTTTGGATTTGACATGCTCTGTACTATGACATTGGGCATCGGCCTTGGCAGACGACGTTGCTGGCATTTCATCGTCTCGGCCATGACTAGTGGCAGCAGCTTCAGCACGAGGTGGAAGTGGATCTTGATCTTTCCCTAATTTTGGAACCTCAACATTTTTGTTCTCCATATTTTAATAGGCACAACTAAAAGGCACCTCAGGTAAACAATGGAGATGGATACTAGTATACAATTATGGACTGCCTGCCGACTGCAGACACAGAGGTAGCCACAGCCGTGAACTACCGTACTGTACTGTGTCTGCAGCTAATATAGACTGGTTGATAAAGAGAAGATGTCTATGTAACTATGTATGTATAAAGAAGACTGAAAAAAATCCACGGTTAGGTGGTATACAATTATGGACGGACTGCCTGCCGAGTGCAGACACAGAGGTAGCCACAGCCGTGAACTACCGTACTGTACTGTGTCTGCAGCTAATATAGACTGGTTGATAAAGAGAAGATGTCTATGTAACTATGTATGTATAAAGAAGACTGAAAAAAATCCACGGTTAGGTGGTATACAATTATGGACGGACTGCCTGCCGAGTGCAGACACAGAGGTAGCCACAGCCGTGAACTACCGTACTGTACTGTGTCTGCAGCTAATATAGACTGGTTGTTAAAGAGAAGATGTCTATGTAACTATGTATGTATAAAGAAGAATGAAAAAAAACCACGGTTAGGTGGTATACAATTATGGACGGACTGCCTGCCGAGTGCAGACACAGAGGTAGCCACAGCCGTGAACTACCGTACTGTACTGTGTCTGCAGCTAATATAGACTGGTTGATAAAGAGAAGATGTCTATGTAACTATGTATGTATAAAGAAGAATGAAAAAAAACCACGGTTAGGTGGTATACAATTATGGACGGACTGCCTGCCGAGTGCAGACACAGAGGTAGCCACAGCCGTGAACTACCGTACTGTACTGTGTCTGCAGCTAATATAGACTGGTTGATAAAGAGAAGATGTCTATGTAACTATGTATGTATAAAGAAGAATGAAAAAAATCCACGGTTAGGTGGTATTACAATTATGGACGGACTGCCTGCCGAGTGCAGAGACACAGAGGTAGCCACAGCCGTGAACTACCGTACTGTGTCTGCTGCGACTGGATGATAAATGATATAAAAAATATATATATATCACTACTGCAGCCGGACAGGTATATATTATATATTATATAATGACGGACCTGCTGGACACTGTCTGTCAGCAGAATGAGTTTTATTTTTATAGAATAAAAAAAAAAAAAACACACAAGTGAAGTCACACGACGAGTGTTTAACTTTTTCAGGCAATCACAATATAAGTATACTACTAACTATACTGGTGGTCAGTGTGGTCAGGTCACTGGTCAGTCACACTGGCAGTGGCACTCCTGCAGCAAAAGTGTGCACTGTTTAATTTTAATATAATATGTACTCCTGGCTCCTGCTATAACCTATAACTGGCACTGCAGTAGTGCTCCCCAGTCTCCCCCACAATTATAAGCTGTGTGAGCTGAGCAGTCAGACAGATATATAATATATATAGATGATGCAGCACACTGGCCTGAGCCTGAGCAGTGCACACAGATATGGTATGTGACTGACTGAGTCACTGTGTGTATCGCTTTTTTCAGGCAGAGAACGGATATATTAAATAAACTGCACTGTGTGTCTGGTGGTCACTCACTATATAATATATTATGTACTCCTGGCTCCTGCTATAACCTATAACTGGCACTGCAGTAGTGCTCCCCAGTCTCCCCCACAATTATAAGCTGTGTGAGCTGAGCAGTCAGACAGATATATATAATATTATATATAGATAATAGATGATGCAGCACACTGGCCTGAGCCTGAGCAGTGCACACAGATATGGTATGTGACTGACTGAGTCACTGTGTGTATCGCTTTTTTCAGGCAGAGAACGGATATATTAAATAAACTGCACTGTGTGTCTGGTGGTCACTCACTATATAATATATTATGTACTCCTGGCTCCTGCTATAACCTATAACTGGCACTGCAGTAGTGCTCCCCAGTCTCCCCCACAATTATAAGCTGTGTGAGCTGAGCAGTCAGACAGATATATATAATATTATATATAGATAATAGATGATGCAGCACACTGGCCTGAGCCTGAGCAGTGCACACAGATATGGTATGTGACTGAGTCACTGTGTGCTGTGTATCGCTTTTTTCAGGCAGAGAACGGATTATAAAGTAAACTGCACTGTCCTCACTAGTAAACTCTCTCCACTCAGTCTCTACACTTCTACAGTAACAGTACTCCTCCTAGTCAGCTCCAGTAAATCTCTCTCAGTCTCTTATAATCTAAATGGAGAGGACGCCAGCCACGTCCTCTCCCTATCAATCTCAATGCACGTGTGAAAATGGCGGCGACGCGCGGCTCCTTATATAGAATCCGAGTCTCGCGATAGAATCCGAGCCTCGCGAGAATCCGACAGCGTCATGATGACGTTCGGGCGCGCTCGGGTTAACCGAGCAAGGCGGGAAGATCCGAGTCGCTCGGACCCGTGAAAAAAAACATGAAGTTCTGGCGGGTTCGGATTCAGAGAAACCGAACCCGCTCATCTCTAGTTTCTGTAGTGCAGTGCAGGGGAGAGTCCTGGGAGCCTTCCTCACAGCGGAGCTGAGCAGGAAAATGGCGCTGTGTGCTGAGGAGAATAAGCCCCGCCCCCTATTCCGGCGGGCTTTTCTCCCGGAGTTTGAGATATCTGGCATGGGTTTAATACATCCATATAGCCTCAAGGGCTATATGTGATGTATTTTTTAGCCATAAAAGGTATTATACATTGCTGCCCAGGGCGCCCCCAGCAGCGCCCTGCACCCTCCGTGACCTATGGTGTGAAGTGTGTGACAACAATGGCGCACAGCTGCAGTGCTGTGCGCTACCTTCATGAAGACTGAAAAGCCTTCTGCTGCCAGTTTCTGGACCTTCAATCTTCAGCATCTGCAAGGGGGGTCGGCGGCGCGGCTCCGGGACGAACCCCAGGGTGAGACCTGTGTTCCGACTCCCTCTGGAGCTAATGGTGTCCAGTAGCCTAAGAAGCCAATCCATCCTGCACGCAGGTGAGTTGAACTTCTCTCCCCTAAGTCCCTCGATGCAGTGAGCCTGTTGCCAGCAGGACTCACTGAACATAAAAAACCTAAAAACTTTTTCTAAGCAGCTCCTTAAGAGAGCCACCTAGATTGCACCCTGCTCGGACGGGCACAAAAACCTAACTGAGGCTTGGAGGAGGGTCATGGGGGGAGGAGCCAGTGCACACCACCTGATCCTAAAGCTTTATTTTTGTGCCCTGTCTCCTGCGGAGCCGCTATTCCCCATGGTCCTGACGGAGTCCCCAGCATCCACTTAGGACGTCAGAGAAATACCCAAATAAAAACAGTACACACACACCGTGAAAGTAAAACTTTATTACACACTACCGACACACACATACTTACCTATGTTGACACGCCGACTGCCACGGTCTCCGACGATCCGAGGTACCTGTGAAAAAATTATACTCACCTTCCAGCGTCCAGAGATAAATCCACGTCCAGAGAGATAAATCCACGTACTTGTAAAAAAAACAAAACGCAAATACCCGCTCCATACCGGACTGAAAGGGGTCCCATGCTGATACATCAGACCCCTTTCTCCCGAATGCCGGGACATCACGTGACTCCTGTCACTGAAGTCCCTTCAGCCAATCAGGAAGCGCTACTTCCGTGGCGCTCACCTGATTGGCTGTGCGCTGTCTGTGCTGTCAGACAGCGCATCGCAAAGCCGCTCCATTACTTTCAATGGTGGGAACTTTGCGGGTAGCGGTGGGGTTAACCCGCGGTCAGCCGCTGACCGGCGGGTGACCTCACCGCTAGCCGCTAAGTTCCCACCATTGAATATAATGGACGGGGCTGTGCGATGCGCTGTCTGAGTTCAGACAGCGCACAGCCAATCAGGTGAGCGCAACGAAGTTGCGCTTCCTGATTGGCTTTAGAGACCTTTCAGTGACAGCTGTCACTGAGAGGTCTCTCTGCATTCGGGGATAGGGGTCCCATGTGTCAGCATGGGACCCCTTTCAGTCCGTTTGGTCGGGTGTCCGGTTTGTTTTTTTCTCCAAGTACGTGGATTTATCTCTGGACCATGGCTGAGGTGAGTATATTGATCTTTTATTTTCAGGTACCCCTGGATTCTACATGGAGAAGAGAAC
Organism: Pseudophryne corroboree; assembly: GCF_028390025.1. NCBI lineage: Eukaryota > Metazoa > Chordata > Amphibia > Anura > Myobatrachidae > Pseudophryne > Pseudophryne corroboree. Next base: position 215,510,772 of record NC_086448.1, read on the forward strand.
CGATGTCGGCGTGTGAACATAGGTAAGTATGTGTGTGTCGACGTATGAAATAAAGTTTTACTTTCACGGTGTGTGTGTCCTGTTTTTATTTGGGTATTTTTTCCCCAGTAGTACTACAGGTACCAGCGGGCCCGTTTTTCTCCCGCATGCTGGTACTTGTGGTTCTCCAAGTACCAGCTTGCGGGGGAGGCTTGCTGGGACTTGTAGTACTGCTGGAAAAAACAATATTCTTTTCATGATCACAAAAGGCTATCAGCCCCCCCATCCGCAGCCCATTGGATGGGGGGGACAGCCTCGGGCTTCACCCCTGGCCCTTGGGTGGCTGGGGGGGGGACCCCTTGATTGAAGGGGTCCCCACTTCCCCAGGGTACCCCGGCCAGGGGTGACTAGTTGGATATTTAATGCCACGGCCGCAGGGCACGGCATAAAAGTGACCCCCGGCTGTGGCATTATCTGTCCAGCTAGTGGAGCCCGATGCTGGTGTTAAAAATACGAGGGACCCCTACGCTTTTTGTCCCCCGTATTTTAGGCACCAGCACCAGGCGCAGAGCCCGGTGCTGGTTTTAAAAATACGGGGGATCCCCTGTCAATTTTCCCCCTGCATTTTTAGAACCAGGACCAGCTCGAAGAGCCCGAGGCTGGTTATGCTTTGGAGGGGGGACCCCACGCCATTTTTTTTTAGGATTTTACCGTTCCAGCAATAAAAAAATAAAATAAAAAAATAATATTTTAAAAAATATATAAATAATATTTGTGCCTCCAAAAAAAAAAAAAAAAGTACCTAATCCCTTCTAATATAAATAGATCTGCTATTCCCAAAAAAAAAAACACAAAAAAAAACATGTTTAAATTTTTTTTATTTGTTTTCACCCTCCAAAGTGTGGCGGATTGAAAATGACGAATTTGCTGTCTAAAAGCACTGCTGTCGAATTTCCAAACTTGAATTGAATATGCTTTGGTCGAATTGCAGCACTTGTATCATTGCAGAAAAGTCGAATTTGCAAAAATTCGAATTTCAAAAAGTCGAATTTTGAAAGTCCGTTTTTTGGTCGGAAAGCACTGAATTGCATAGGCGAAATTTTTTTTTGGTCGAAAATGACCCGAAATTCGACAATTTCGGGAATTCGACCGCAATTGCATATACCCCTATATGACTAAAATATGTAACGATCGAGTCGCCCGCCAGACGCACACAAACTCTACCGTAAATGCGCATACTGTGCGCCCGCGAGTGCGCGTGACAGCGAGTATACGCACGCACGGAAGGGCTCATGCACGCGCAGCGGGGACACGCATGAGGTGCAAATATGGCAGTGTGCATCATGATATTTTTCTGACTTTGACAGTCCACCCTTTGGCAGTTACCAATAACTGCTTCTTTCTAAAACATTTCAAAAAGAGAAAAATATATGTCATGTGTAAATACATTTCTATGATTGGGTAAGGGAGGAGAGAAGAAGGTGGGAAAAGGGTATGACCTAGTGAGATAGCAGAAGCATGTGTGTATGAATCCATGTTTGGGGGGGTCATGTATCATCGTGCCGTACGTGTTTTAAATCAAGCTTCGAGGTATTGCGAAGTATACATTTGAATTCCTTCTTATCCCGTATTAAGGGTCTGTGGATGGGCTGTCAAACTTTACCGAGCTCTTTTCGGCTTTTAGTTGCAACAAAATGGGGGAGCACATTTTAGTTGATGATACATGAATGGGGGAATATGTGAGTGCTGATATTTGTGCCTGTATTCCCTATCGACTATGTGTGTTATTACCTGAAGGTTGTAGAAATGAAGATAAAGAGCAATTATGGTAAATGCAGTCATATTCTATGTGAGGTTAATGTACATTTGTTGATTGGAGTCTTGTCTGGTGTCTTGTCTTGATGTACATGTTGACTGTAGTCTCCCCAAAAAGTGTTGGGCTAGCGTAAGTTAAAATTACTAGGGATATGGGGGTCTATGGCATAGTCCATCAGTTGTCTGTGTAAAAGGTTGTCAAATTCTTCTTCCAAGCGAATGTCTTTTTACCTTGGAGGAAAACAAAGGAGAAACGGGTGAAAGAAACGGACCGTGGAATCACATTTTCATCACAACATTGTCTCTACCGTTGGGTCATAAATCAAATCAATTGGGATTACAATGTCCTCACTCCTCAGACTCATAACCCTGGTACTTCGTTTACACTTCGTTAAAACCCGAACGCATCTAAATATCAGACCGACCAATATGATGACACCCAGAATACACAAAAGAAATTTCCCTACATCCATGATAATACCTTGGGCCCAATTCTCCTAAACCAGAGAACCAATTTCGTGGGTTCAACCATGACACCCAACTGGTCAGCTCATTACCCACAGCAGCAAGGGTGAGGTTGTGTTTCCTTCGGAACTCCCATTTTAATTGTAAGATGTCATCCATCTTTTGGTCTATGACCTCGACCGGGTCCTCGGTGCTGTTCGTAATATACGTGCAGCATTTTACGCCGTACTGCGTTGCCAGTGTGACACAATATCCGCCTGTCACTGCCGTGAGATAATTGAGAATCATCCTATGCTGAACCAGTTCTGTTTTATAAGCTTGGAGCTCCCTCCAGTATACCTAAAAGTGTCGTCATACATTTCAGTGATATTGTCTATCAAATTCGCGAGCGCAGATGTATATCTATAATTCATCACTCCTCTGGCGGTACGAGTGATATCTAACGCGAGTAGGACTTGAATCCCGGTGGATTCATGGATCAGGTCAGAGGCCGGATGCTCTGTTCTTTCTATCAAGTGCCGTTTAACGACGTGCTTGTAATGAGTGTAAGTATAAGGAGCTGGGGCACTGCGGTGGATGTCTTTCATTTTGGTATGTGATACAGTCATTACCTCAGGCAATACTTTTCCAATATAACATAATCCTTCTGAGTTTGGGGCAAGCCACTTATACGCCTTCCTCCCGCATATGAAATATGCATCATCGGGGAGAACATATGGGACTGAATATGTTAGAACCATGTTACACATCTTCCATGTGAACCCTCCTAACCCTAATTCTCTCATCTGTCTAGTACACGTATCTGGCTGTATGATATGTGCACAGTATCCTGGTGATACTTCTCCAACTCTCATGGTCCTACTTCCTAGGGTATACCTATATCGGAAATATTTTCCACTACCGGCTATATGGCGTATAAGTTCTGTATCTGTAGGCATTCTATCGGCTCTATATGAAAAGGTCATGGTTTTGTTATTTCATGACACTTCCCAATTTCCCGGCTTTCGGGGATTGGAGATGTTAAAACACACTAAGGACCTATCCACATGGTATTGGTGGAGCTTCAAACTAGGGGGGACTAGAGATATTAAACCTCTTGTCCACCGGCCTCCCACCACTTAACTCAAGTACCTCCCCTATCGTTAAAGGAAATGGTACTAGTCCTGACTTGCTGTGACCTTGAGGTACTTGAGAGCATACCCAACAGTCTGTTTGGTTTAACACCTTACCCATTAATGAGTGATAGTCACCCAATGGATGCCGGTCCATGTTAATGTTAAAACTGGACTGACATTTCTTGATGCACCCATCCTCAACTAAGTTATCACAATGCCTACAGATGCAATTTTCTTCAGCTAACAATCCTTCACAATTCCTTCTATGGTCAATGCTACCAGATCGTTTTCTGATACTCGCCTTTGCTCGGTGATTGTGTTGTTATTGGAAATTTACACCTCCGTCTCAGTCATCAGAAACCCATTCTGGATCCTTTCTCGACATCACTGGTACTCTCACCGAAACAGACTGCTCTGGTCAACATCATGGTCAACAGGAAAACACGGATCACAGTCTCTTGAGGCGAGTCCATCTTACAGGAGGAGAAAGGAGAAAATTGTAATGTGGGTACAGGAAAACAGTTTGAGGGGGAGAGAAACTTGTTACGATAATTAGTTCTCTAGTCTTGTTGTTCTTCTTGTTCTGCTGTCATCTCAAAGGTGCTGTCTCTCAGTCTTCCAAACGAACACTCCGGTGATACAATATTCCTTCCAAACCAGCGATCTTTCTGTAAGGAGCAAAAATCTTGCATCACCATTTGTCTAACTGATGTGTGACATACCATCTTTAAAACATGAAAACATGAGTGAGAAGAGAGAAAACAAAAAAAAAACAAAAGAGAGAGAGAACAATTCATATATATATATATATATATATATATATATATATATATATATTACATAAACCAACAATAAACAACAACAGGGAAAAAAAACTTTTCAAACATTTTTCAGGAGAGAAAAAAAAACATTGTCAGATCTGCCGTTCATCATCAGGCTGTCATATCTACATGTCCAATGGTATCCTTGCGCAGTCCCTCCCACCAGCACCTCCATACTCCACCCTTTGTATCTGGCCAGGATACATTGATGCGGGTAGGTCATGCTGGGGTTTGGTAGACTTCTGCAAAGACCAAGTAGCTATGCAATGTTTGAGTCCTGCCGATGACCGTCAGAGATGGGGAAAAAGAAAACATTTCACAGATACATTACAAATTTTACCCGGTCATTCCTGTGTCCTCAAGGAATGACCTCCCAATTTGTAAACAATAACCTCAGGCTTACCATCAGTCCTAATGATCACCTTTCCTGATTGCATGTTACAGGTGCGGCCCAAACTCCTTCCTATGTGATCCCTGATTACAATTTGGTGTGTCATAACTTTGCTCATATCTTTGTCTAGGGGGTTTATATGAATTTGGTCTACTTCTGGATCTACAATCTCTTGCAAAATGACCTTCTTTATGACAATTGTAACAGACTACCACATTTGAATTTCTCGCAGGGGTTTGGGGCTTATGCTGGAGTGGTCTTGTGGTTAGGGCCTGTATACTTACGGCCATTAACTTATCACTTTGTGACTCCCTGTGTCTGGTGATATTTTGATCATGATCAATAGCGGCCTCTCTTAATGCGGCCACCGAGATATTTCTCCAGTTTGGGTTGGTGGTCTGTACCCTTGTTCTCAATACCTCCTTTAAACCATTCATTAACACAGATACTGCTACTTCTCTATGATTTACATTTGTCTTGATGTCCGTGATCCCAGTGTTTCTAGCCATTACTTGCAGTGCTCGATTGAAATAATTATAAATACTTTCCCCTTCGTTTTGTCTTATGGGGAAAATTTCGTTCCACTTGACAACGGCAGGGAAATATACTCCCAACTGTCGGTTGATCTGCTTAATACATTCCTGATTGTGTTCCTCCGTTTGAGGTACTTCTGTGTCTAATTGACAATCAGTAATAAATTTCGTAGAGTCAACACTGGAGGGCAAACATGCCCTCAGCGCTATCCGCCAATCTTTGTTGGTGGGTTCTGTGGAGTTTCCTAGTTCTTTAATAAACCTTTGACATGCGACTAGATTTTTCCTAGGATCAGGAAATTCAGACATAATTGATCTCAATTCGGTCCGGGACCAGGGACGGCGCATTGCACTGTGCTTGACGGGAATGATTCCCTGATCGTCAGTCTTCCCATTGGGGACTGTGATCACCCTGACAGGACTAAACTCAATTACATCATCTTGTGTTGGTCTTACAATATGAGGTACATTTGTTTGTGCGTGATATATAACACCGTACGTACCTGTGGACACGACCTCACCTGACCCTCCGTTAGGGGGTTTGATTACTGCCTTTACCGATTTGGTCACGTCCACCTGGATGTCTTGTGGGATGGCTGCTGGAAAAGGTGCCGACATCGTGCTGGGCTCACTTTCTTGCTGGTAATCCTGAGGAAAGTTTAACATGGGGTGCAACTTGCATGGGTTAATAGTTGTACATTTAACAGTATTACAATTATCATCGTTACGTTTATTACAATTATTCTTATCATCTATAATACAGTTGCTAAGTGCATTTTTATCATACACCAGTGTGCCATTCTCTGTAACAATCCTCTCCTTTGTTGCCATTTTTCTCTTACCAAAGTGAGAGTCAGCTGTATAAGCTAATTCTCCTTGTATTTCACCTTCCTGTTGCCATAACTGTAAACAATCATAATATTTGATCCGTCTCTTTGCAGATTTAATGAGACATATCCTTCTCCTTAGATTTTGTAACACATCTGGGCTAAAACTGCCCACTCTTGGGAACAGTCATTCTTTCCCATTCATCGCATAAAACCTCTGTGTGTGGACCGTATTTCTCACACATTACATACCTTGCCGACCCGATTGGTCAGTTTACTAAATCAACCCGAACCGAGGTTGATCGCCCCCTACCTTAACAACTGGCCCCCATCCTTGCAGGTGTTGCTTTCACTACCTCTGACCTTCAAATCAGGGTCTTCAGTGAACCCTTACAAAAACCAAGATGTCCGGGGCAGGCCGGCGGCGAAGTTTACCGAGTACTCCACTCACTCCTCGCCCACGTTGGCCAGTACTGCAATCACCGACTCAGAGCTGCTGTACCCAACCTAGGGCCCCTATGAACCTTTACTTACTGAGGCGTGTTGGACCTACCAGTCCCCAGCAAGTATCGGTTGTTGGATAGTTCCCGAGTGACCAGCAAACCTCCCTTAAAATAAAAAAAATTACACAAATCACGTTAGAATGTACAAATAGCGTTTATGACCTCTCTGGCGTACGCAAATGGTACTGGGTCAAATTACTAACTAATGCACACAATTACGTGCGGTACAATCGTTCTGCACATAAGCAACTAATCTTATGTGCGGAGCGACCAACGGAATCGAAAATTACGGCTGCAAATTCCTTCAGCCTGAGCTTTAATGGCCTATATGGGTTCCGCACCAACCCTTCCTGGTGTTGTGCTACTTTTCTCTATAGCGGACTTCTTAGTCTGCTGTACCTAGACCTCCTGGTCTGTCTGGACCTCCTGGTCTGTGCTACAGTAGACCTCCTGGTCTGCTATACTCTAATGCTCAATTTAATGTTTAACAAGGGATGCCTCCCAAGCCACCATGCACGTCACTTACATGTATGTACCTCACGAGAACTCGACTTCTTGTGGTTCAACCCAAAAATATTGTAGAAACTTATATATTTATACACACACTCATCACATGTATACTTTTACTTTTATTTCTGCGCAGAAATTCCTTTCATTCAGTAACAGTCTAGACCAGATGAGCCGCAAATCGGAGAAGGATCTATTAGCTTAAAATTTTGGACACTAAAAATTGACTTGCGCTATTTATCGCGTTGCTTCCTTTTCGCCTGTTAAAATAATACTATCGTGTGATTTGTATTATGTGGGCGTACCCAGACGCTCCGTTGCGTAATATACGCTCCGTGCGTCGGCCCTTGCATCGCGTACGCGAGTCTCAGCCTTTTGTTAGAGACACGTGTATGCCAGCCGGATATGTCCACAGAAATACAATTAACACGTTTATATCAATGTAGATGATCTTTAACTGTAATCATCTACCGAGCACCACATAGGTCTTTCCTTATGTCTTTAGGCAAAGCTGTGTGCGTGTTTTACAAATTACCCCTTAATGTATTATTTTTACTCTTTAACTACCAATAGCAACAAATCTTTCTTAGCACGTTATCAATTATGAAATGGCAAACAGGAAAGTGAGATGCGAAAATACACAGATGAAAATGCAATTCTAAATTTAATCTAATAACATACATTGATGTAAGCACATGCATATAGATATTACATATGTGTACCAATCACTATTTATGTGAGACCTTATTTAGTGCTTCTAATTTGCATATGAATGTGCGATTTCTTTCACTACTGGGCGAGAGAAAAAAAAAACAACAACAACAAACCAGTCACACAGGTTCATTTGCATTTCAATGGCCATTCTACAAGTAGCAGAATTAAAACAGGTTCTTGAAGAGAGACAGTGGCCAAAAAAAAAAACTACTTTGTTTTATTTGTGTATTTCCTAAATCAAATATTTAATTTATTATTAACTTTTATTAAACTGTATCTGAACCACTTATGATTGACTATGATATGGACTAAACGAATGCATTAAAAAAAAACTCATTAAATGATGATTTCTTTTTGACAATGGATGGCTAATTATTTCCTGAGTCAACTGAAAATCAGCCGCTTAGGGGAAAACATTTTTTTTTGACCTTCCCAAAATGGCCGCTGCTCCTCCCCCTTCCACATCCATGAGGGCCACACAAAATGGTGGACAGACCATTTGTCACAAAGAAAATCATCATGCCAGCTCCTTTTAGTTATCACGCTATGCAGAGCGATTAAAAACACCTTTAAACCCATTTAAACAGACAAGCCATTCAATCTGCGTGTGCAGTTGGCACCAAATAGAAATAAAAACCAGATTTACAAAGACAATAGCTTAATGTTCCTACCTTCTTCGGATTCCACCAGCATCCCTACAGACCAAAAGAACCAGACGCAGACTCTCATCTGATCAGCACTACAAGACACTACCTTTCCTCTCTTTGCTGATTGATAAAGTCTGCGCATTTTCGCCTGACTGAGGATATGAGATGGACCGGACTTGAGCCCCCACTTGATAGAGTCAAGTATCTACCTTTTAACATTAGCTATACATTAATACCGTGTAGCCGTAATGGCTGCTAAACCATGTGCACATGCTACGCACTCCGTACGCTATTTGCGTATGAAGACCTCGCACGTGATACGCAAATGAAGTACCCACGCTGTGCTGGGTGTACGGAAATACCCACAGCGAGCACACACACAAATAGTAACCTTTATAAACTTTAACCACAGAATATGATTATACTGTATACCTTTAGTATTGTAACACTGTAATGATATACCACTGCTTGACCTGGATATTTAAGCAAGGCTGTTTGTAATTGAGATACACTGAACCCTTTGTACTAGCTAGAGAGACACAGACACCCTGCTGAGGTTCTAACACCTTTACTAACGAGGATTTAGATATATCAAAAGGGGTACACAGTTACAGCTTATACTCTACATACTAACATATATTACTAACAGAATATCTAGACAGAAATATACAATAACGTTACAATCTTATACTAAAACAGAGAGAGAGAGAATTTGGCCAATACAATCAAGGAGCGAGAATCATTACAGAGAATTACTTACACACACTGGGAACGATCGCTGCGCATATTCCTGGTACCAAGCTCCCAGTTAATCAAGTTGAAAACAGTTTGTGGAGTGAGAGAGACTGAGCTGCCCAGGATGGCTGATCTTATATACCCTGCATACAGTATACTACAAAGGGACCTATAATCTCATTGTTCATTGGACATAGGAATTCGTCTCCGCATTATAACAAAAGGTCATAGGTTGGTTCATACAGGTGGGCTGTGACTATTTCAAACTGCTCAGGTGGGAGGGAATCTCAGGTTTCCCGCCGCATGGGTAATAAAGTGCAAACATAGTATATGTCCATAAACTTCTTATGGTCATAACTATTCGCACGAGCGATTAATCTGTTTCTAACCAACACCGGAATATGGCTAATTAAATACTCTTCCGATGGATACTAAACACCACTGTGTAACCCCTGTCTGACCCTTCGTATCAAACAAAGAGGGATCTCTTTGTCCATGAACATGCTACATTAACTAATCTTTCAGATTCTATCAAAGGGACTATAATCTACAAAATACATTATATGACTAAAATATGTAACGATCGAGTCGCCCGCCAGACGCACACAAACTCTACCGTAAATGCGCATACTGTGCGCCCGCGAGTGCACGTGACAGCGAGTATACGCACGCACGGAAGGGCTCATGCACGCGCAGCGGGGACACGCATGAGGTGCAAATATGGCAGTGTGCATCATGATATTTTTCTGACTTTGACATACTTAATGCCTGATCACAGGAAATAAATTGAATAATACTGTAAATCTGATCAAATTATTAGTAAATGTCCTTTTTGTAAACAATATATTGTGGTTTAAATGTCCAAGAGGTTATTTCTTTTAAGGGCCTTCTGGAAATGTAGAAAGATAGTGTATACATTTCAAAGAGTTATTTATTTCGAAAGAAAACTAGGGTTAAGGTCCGGGGGGCAGGACACTCCAAAGCCACCCAGCCAGACAACCCCAGGGCACCACAAGAGTGATACAAGTAAAGAGTTAAATAGGTAGGAGCAGCTACTGCTGCATGTGTGAGTAATGTGAAGAGTGAAAAAGAATGGTGTGAAAGTTACACATATATAACACAAACTATAAGTGCCATAGTGTATTAAAATAAATGTTAGATTGCGATACCACGAGGGTGTCCAGCCACGGCAGGTCCAGGATGCCCCGCGCCCCAGAGAATCCTCCCAATATTGACTGCCATAATAAACAAATGTAGTAGTCTTACCTCAGTGTGCTCATTCCACATGTCAGAGTGCTGAGCCCTCAATTTAAAATTAGTGAGGGGTGGGTGGGGCAGGGTGCTAAACTAGCTGAAGTGTCTCATGCCTTCAGATATATGTATAAATAATAAGATTTTAAACCTACCGGTAAATATTTTTCTCGTAGTCCGTAGAGGATGCTGGGGACTCCGTAAGGACCATGGGGATAGACGGGCTCCGCAGGAGACATGGGCACTTTAAGAAAGACTTGGGGCCAGATGTACTAAGCTTGAAAAGTGATAAATATCACTGTGATAAAGCACCAGCCAATCGGCTCCTAACTGTCATTTTTCAAACACAGCCTGTGACATGGCAGTTAGGAGCCGATTGGCTGGTGCTTTATCACAGTGATATTTATCACTTTTCAGGCTTAGTACATCTCCCCCTTTGACTCTGGGTGTGCACTGGCTCCTCCCTCTATGCCCCTCCTCCAGACCTCAGTTAGAGAAACTGTGCCCAGAGGAGACGGACAGTACGTGGAAAGGATTTTTGTTAATCCAAGGGCAAGATTCATACCAGCCACACCAATCACACCGTATAACTTGTGATATACTATCTAGTTAACAGTATGAAAAAACAACATATCAACGGTCCAAACCCGATGAAACTATAACATAACCCTTATGTAAGCAATAACTATATACAAGTCTTGCAGAAGAAGTCCGCACTTGGGACGGGCGCCCAGCATCCTCTACGGACTACGAGAAAAAGATTTACCGGTAGGTTTAAAATCTTATTTTCTCTAACGTCCTAGAGGATGCTGGGGACTCCGTAAGGACCATGGGGATTATACCAAAGCTCCCAAACGGGCGGGAGAGTGCGGATGACTCTGCAGCACCGATTGAGCAAACAGGAGGTCCTCCTCAGCCAGGGTATCAAACTTATAGAACTTTGCAAAGGTGTTTGACACCGACCAAGTAGCAGCTCGGCACAGCTGTAGTGACGAGACCCCTCGGGCAGCCGCCCAAGACGAGCCCACCTTTCTAGTGGAATGGGCCTTAACCTATTTCGGTAACGGCAATCCTGCCGTAGAATGCGCCTGCTGACTCGTGTTACAGATCCAGCGAACAATAGACTGCTTTGAAGCAGGGCCGCCAACCTTGTTGGCTGCATATAGGACAAACAGTGCTTCTGTTTTTCTGATCCTAGCCGTTCTGGCCACGTAAATTTTCAAAGCCCTGACCACATCCAGGGACTCGGAATCCTCCAAGTCACGTGTAGCCACAGGCACGACAATAGGTTGGTTCATATGAAAGGATGAGACCACCTTAGGTAGGAATTGAGGACGGGTCCGCATTTCCGCTCTATCCATCTGGAAAACCAGATAGGGGCTTTTATGTGATAAAGCCGCCAATTCCGAAACTCGCCTAGCCGAAGCCAAGGTTAACAACATGACCACCTTCCAAGTGAGATATTTCAACTCCACTGTTTGAAGTGGTTCAAACCAATGCGACTTAAGGAAACTTAACACCACGTTAAGGTCCCAAGGCGCCACCGGAGGTACAAAAGGAGGCTGAATATGCAGTACTCCCTTCACAAAAGTCTGTACTTCAGGTAAAGAGGCCAATTCCTTTTGAAAGAAAATGGATAAGGCCGAAATCTGAACTTTAATGGAGCCTAATTTTAGGCCCAAATTCACTCGAGTTTGTAGGAAGTGAAGAAAATGGCCTAGATGGAATTCTTCCGTAGGAGCATTCCTGGCCTCACACCAAGAAACATATTTTCGCCATATTCGGTGATAATGTTTAGATGTCACATCCTTCCTAGTCTTTATCAGCATAGGAATAACCTCATCCGGAATACCTTTTTCCGCTAGGATCCGGCGTTCAACCGCCGTGCCGTCAAACGCAGCCGTGGTAAGTCTTGGAACAGACAGGGACCTTGTTGTAACAGGTCCTGCCTTAGAGGAAGAGGCCACGGATCTTCTGTGAGCATTTCCTGCAGATCCGGATACTAGGTCCTTCGTGGCCAATCCGGAACAATGACTATTGTTCTCACTCCTCTTTTTCTTAATATACTCAACACCTTGGGTATGAGAGGAAGAGGAGGAAACACATAGACCGACTGGAACCCCCACGGTGTCACTAGGGCATGCACAGCTACCGCCTGAGGGTCTCTTGACCTGGCGCAATACCTTTGTAGCTTTTTGTTGAGACGAGACGCCATCATGTCTATTTGGGGCAGTCCCCACCGACTTGCAATCTGCGCAAAGACTTCTTGATGAAGTCCCCACTCTCCCGGATGCAGGTCGTGTCTGCTGAGGAAGTCTGCTTCCCAGTTGTCCACTCCCGGAATGAACACTGCTGACAGAGCGCTTACATGATTCTCCGCCCAGCGAAGAATTCTGGTGGCTTCTGCCATTGCCACTCTGCTCCTTGTGCCGCCTTGGCGGTTTACATGAGCTACTGCGGTAACGTTGTCTGACTGGATCAGAACTGGTCGATCGCGAAGTAAGATCTCCGCTTGACGTAGGGCGTTGTATATGGCCCTTAGTTCCAGGATGTTGATGTAAAGACAAGCCTCTTGACTTGACCAAAGGCCTTGGAAATTTCTTCCCTGTGTGACTGCTCCCCAACCTCGGAGGCTCGCATCCGTGGTCACTAGGATCCAGTCCTGAATGCCGAACCTGCGGCCCTCTAGAAGGTGAGCACTCTTCAGCCACCACAGGAGAGATACTCTGGCCCTGGGGGACAGGGTGATCCGCTGATGCATTTGCAGATGTGACCCGGACCATTTGTCCAATAGGTCCCATTGGAAGGTCCTTGCATGGATTCTGCTGTAGGGAATGGCTTCGTATGTTGCCACCATTTTTCCCAGGACTTGAGTGCAATGACGTATTGACACTTGTTTTGGCTTCAACAGGTTCATGACTAGAGTCATGAGTTCCTGCGCTTTTTCTGTCGGAAGAAAAACCCTCTTCTGGTCTGTGTCCAGAATCATGCCCAAGAAGGGCAGACGAGTTGTAGGATTCAGCTGCGACTTTGGAATATTGATAATCCAGCCATGTCGCTGTAACACATTCAGTGAATGTGATACGCTGTTCAGCAACTTCTCCCGTGATCTCGCTTTTATGAGGAGATCGTCCAAGTACGGGATAATTGTGACACCCTGTTTGCGCAGGAGCACCATCATTTCCGCCATTACCTTGGTGAAAATTCTCGGGGCCGTGGAAAGCCCAAACGGCAACGTCTGAAATTGGTAATGACAATCCTGTACCGCAAATCTGAGGTACGCCTGATGAGGAGGATATATGGGAACATGCAGGTATGCATCCTTTATGTCCAGAGATACCATAAAATCTCCCCCTTCCAGGCTGGCGATGACCGCTCTGAGCGATTCCATCTTGAACTTGAACCGTTTTAAGTAAAGGTTCAGGGGTTTTAAATTCAAAATGGGTCTGACCGAACCGTCCGGTTTTGGAACCACAAACAGAGTTGAGTAGTACCCCTTCCCTCTTTGCAGCCTCTACCACCACTTGTTGAAGACACAATTTGCGAATCGCATGTAACACTATCTCCCTTTCCAGGGGGGAAGTCGGTAGGGCCGATTTGAAAAACCGGCGAGGAGGCACCTCTTCGAATTCCAGCTTGTAACCCTGGGAAACAATTTCTATTGCCCAGGGATCCACCTGTGAGTGAACCCAGATGTGGCTGAACAGTCGAAGACGTGCCCCCACTGGAGCGGACTCCCTCAGGGGAGCCCCAGCGTCATGCGGTGGATTTTGCAGAGGCCGGGGAGGACTTCTGTTCCTGGGAACTAGCTGTGTTGTGCAGCTTTTTTCCTCTGCCCTTACCTCTGGCAAGAAAGGACGATCCACGTACTCTCTTGCTTTTATTGGAACGAAAGGACTGCATTTGATAATGAGGCGCTTTGTTAGATTGTGAGGGAATATATGGCAAAAAATTCGATTTACCTGCCGTAGCCATGGAGACGAGGTCCGAGAGGCCCTCTCCAAACAATTCCTCACCCTTGTAAGGCAACAACTCCATATGTCTCTTGGAGTCGGCATCACCTGACAACTGTCGGGTCCATAAGACACGTCTAGTAGAAATAGACATAGCGTTTATCCTTGAACTCAGTAAACTAATGTCTCTTTGAGCATCCCTCATATATAAGACAGCATCTTTTATATGACCTAGAGTCATTAAAATGGTATCCTTATCAAGGGTCTCAATATCCGCTGATAAGGAATCTGTCCATGCTGCTACAACACTACAAACCCAGGCCGACGCAATAGCCGGTCTGAGTAACGTACCAGAATCTGTGTAAATGGACTTCAAGGTAACCTCCTGCTTGCGGTCAGCAGGATCCTTGAGGGTAGCCGTATCTTGGTATGGAAGCGCTATCTTTTTTGATAAGCGCGTCAAAGCTTTGTCTACCCTAGGGGAGGATTCCCACCGGATTCTGTCCTGCGACGGGAAAGGATACGCTAGTAGAATCCTTTTGGGAATCTGCAGTTTTTTGTCTGGAGTTTCCCACGCTTTTTCGCATAATTCGTTCAGCTCATGTGAGGAGGGAAAGGTGACCTCAGGTTTCTTTCCGTCATACATGTGTACCCTCGTGTCAGGGACAGGGGGTTCCTCAGTGATATGCAAAACATCTTTTATTGCGATAATCATATATCGAATACATTTAGCAACCTTTGGCTGTAATTTTGCATCATCATAGTCGACACTGGAGTCTGAATCCGTGTCGGTATCTGTGTCAACTATTTGGGATAGTGGGCGCTTCTGAGCTCCGAAGGTCCAGGCGACATTGGGACAGGCATGGGTTGACTCCCTGACTGTACCCCAGCTTCAGCTTTGTCTAATCTTTTGTGCAATAAATTAACATTAGCACTTAAAACATTCCACATATCCATCCAGTCAGGTGTCGGCACTGCCGACGGAGACCTAACATTCATACACTCTCCCTGCTCCTTAGGTGAGCCTTCAATCTCCGACATGTCGACACACGCGTACCGACACACCACACACACACACACACACACACACACACACACACACACACACACACGGAAGCTCGTTTCTGATGACAGGTTCCCCACCAGGCCCTTTGGAGAGACAGAGAGAGAGTATGCCAGCACACACCCCAGCGCTATATGACCCAGGAAAAAACACAGTATGTTTACCCAGTAGCGCTTTTGTTATGTATATGTGCCAATTATGTGCCCCCCCTCTACTTTAAAACCCTTCTTTCACCGTGTGTTAAGCAGGGGAGAGTCCGGGGAGCTTCCTCTCAGCGGTGCTGTGGAGAAAAATGGCGCTGGTGAGTGCTGAGGGAGAAGCCCCGCCCCCTCGGCGGCGGGCTTCTGTCCCGCTCAAATTTCTCAATAACATGGCGGGGGCTCTTTATATACATGTACAGTGCCCAGCTGTACATGTATATATATACATATGCCACAGGAGAGGTTTATATTGCTGCCCAGGGCGCCCCCCCCCCCCCCTGCGCCCTGCACCCTTACAGTGACCGAGGTGTGTGAGGTGAATGGGAGCAATGGCGCACAGCTGCAGTGCTGTGCGTTACCTCTATGAGGATCAAGGTGTCTTCTGCCGCCTCTGATGTCTTTTCCTCAGTACTCACCCGGCTTCTATCTTCCGGCTCTGCGAGGAGTACGGCGGCGCGGCTCTGGGACGAACGGCTAGGGTGAGACCTGCGTACCAATCCCTCTGGAGCTAATGGTGTCCAGTAGCCTAAGAAACAGAGCCCTGAAACTCAGAGAAGTGGGTCTGTTTCTCTCTCCTCAGTCCCTCGATGCAGGGAGTCTGTTGCCAGCAGGCTCCCTGAACATAAAAAACCAAACTAAACTGCTTTCTTTACAGGAAACTCAGGAGAGCTCCTGAAATGCACCCAGTCTCCACTGGGCACAGTATCAAACTGAGGTCTGGAGGAGGGGCATAGAGGGAGGAGCCAGTGCACACCCAGAGTCAAAGTCTTTCTTAAAGTGCCCATGTCTCCTGCGGAGCCCGTCTATCCCCATGGTCCTTACAGAGTCCCCAGCATCCTCTAGGACGTTAGAGAAATATAGAATCAGTTGCAAAGGAAGGGGGGCCCTACTTTGCACACCATAATTAAGTAATGAGGTGCTACTCTGCTTGAGACTTACGGGGTCATTCCTAGTTGATCGCTAGCTGAATTTGTTCACAGCGCAGCGATCAGGCTAAAAAATGGCAGATCTGCGTATGCGTATACGTCACATACACATACGCATACGAATGATGTAGTTTTGCACAGGGTCTAGCGATGCATTTCAGTCACACTGCTTGCCGCAGAGTGATTGACATGAAGTGGGCTTTTCTGGGTGGCAACTGACAGTTTTCAGGGAGTGTGTGGAAAAAGGCAGGCGTGCCAGGAAAAAGGCAGGCGTGGCTGGGCGGGTTTGTGACGTCAAATCCGGAACTGAATAGTCTGAAGTGATCGCAAGCGCTGAGTAGGTTTTGAGCTTCTCTTAAACTACACAAAAAAAATTTGCAGGCACTCTGCGATACAACTGTTCGCACTTCTGCTAAGATAAAATACACTCCCAGTGGGCGGCAGCATAGCATTTGCACGGCTGCTAAAACTAGCTAGCGAGCGATCAACTCGAAATGACCCCCTTAATACAATGTACAGAGGGAAAAAGATGCAGGTGCACTATTCACACTAGCTCAATCTGTAATAACCATAGGCATTTAGCATAATCCTGGCCAGGGCTATGAATTTATCCACCGCACCAAGGTAGCCTCTCATTGGGTAAGTCCCTAACACTAACTGCAGGGGTGCAGATCTGGGTGGGGGCAGGACACCCCAAAGCCACCCAGCCAGACAACACCAGTTGATCGCTCGCTAGCTATTTTTTGCAGTGCTGCAATCAGATAGTCGCCGCCTATGGGGGAGTGTATTTTCGCTTTGCAAGTGTGCGAACGCTTGTGCAGCCGAGTGATACAAAAACAGTTTGTGCACTTTCTGAGTAAGTCTGAACTTACTCAGCTGTGATCACTTCACCTTGTCCGGTCCCAGAATTTACGTCAGACACCCACCCTGCAAATGCGTGGACACGCTTGCGTTTTTTCAACCACTCCCTGGCTTGCATATGTGGAATGAGCACACTGAGGTAAGACTCCTACATTATTATGGCAGTCAATATTGGGGGGATTCTCTGGGGCCCGGGGCATCCTGGACCTGCCGTGGCTGGACACCCTCGGGGCATCGCAATTTAACATTTATTTTAATACACTATGGTACTTATAGTTTGTTTTATATATGTGTAACTTTCACACCATTCTTTTTCACTCTTCACATTACTCACACATGCAGCAGTAGCTGCTCCTACCTATTTAACTCTTTACTTGTATCACTCTTGCGGTGCCCTGGGGTTGTCTGGCTGGATGGCTTTGGGGTGTCCTTCCCCCCGGACCTGAACCCCTGTAGTTAGTTTTAGGGACAATGAGAGGCTACCTTGGTGCGGTGGGTACGCTCATAGCCCTGGCCAGGATTATGCTAAATGCCTCTCGTTATTACAGGCTGAGCTAGTGTGAGATAGTGCACCTGCATCTTTTTCCCTCTGTACATTGTATTAAGTCTCAAGCAGAGTAGCACCTCATTACCTAATTATGGTGTGCAAACTAGGGCCCCCCTTCCTTTGAATTAAATGCAACTCATGACCAATGTAAATTGTGCTGTCAGAACCTGACTAACTGAGTGCCGAACTGAAGAAGCACAGGGGATGGGACCTCCTCTCATAGATGTCAGGAATCAGGAGCTTGCCTCTGGAGCCAGGGTCCGGGGCATGCCTGTCCGGCTGCAGGCAATACTGTGCCGTCGAGGTGAGGCACGGCAGGGCTGGCAGCGGTGACTGGTGTGGCTTCCGAAGTGCTGGAGATGAGAGACCAGGAGGGTGTAGGGGCGCGTCCTTGTGTGTTAGTGACGCTAGGGACCACCATGTTGGAGACCAATTCGCTGCAGCCAATGGTTGAGCCCTGTAGAATGCTAAGCCAGTCCCAGGCAGCTTCCGCTTACAAAAGGGTCAACCCATTCACTAACACTGCCAGTGCTTTAAGTTAATGCCCAGTGCAGAAGCTCCAGCTAGGAGCTCCCCCAGGAATTCCCTGTTATTATTTCCCATACTCCAGGGGTCTCCAGCTCCGCTCTTCAAGTCTTTTCTGCTGTAGCCTTGCCAGTGGTTCCACAGTCCGTGGTGTCCACCCACCGGGCAGTGACCCCCGGGGGACCTGTGACCGTTGAGGGGCTTCCAGGTCATCCATAGTGCCCATTAGTCATGACTATTCAACATTTATTCTTCAGTCTTCAAACCAGCATTCTTCAGTGGTCTACAGTCTCGACTATTCAGCATTCATTCTACAGTCTTCAAATCAGCATTCTTAAGTGTTCTACAGTCACGACTATTTAGCATTCATTCTTCAGTCTTCAAATCAGCATTCTTCATTGCTCTTCAGACTCGTTTGCCAAGCAATTATACCTCGGTCTTCACATCTTCTTCCTTCAGCCTTGTTTGCCAAGTGATCATTCTTCAGTCTCTAAGACTTCATTCCCTGGTATCTTTCAATCACTTCCACTAAATCAGGGGTGGCCAACCAGTCAGAGGCAAAGAGCCAGAAAACATCTGTAGTCAAGGGTAAGAGACACTATCATGCGTGCGCCAAAGGCTTGTGCGCAAAAATGGGTGTGTGGCCTAGTTGTCACAAAGCCACACCCAATTTTTGTGCGCACACCTTTCGGTATGACGTTTGTAGCAATATGACCTTGTATCATAACCCCGTTTTTAGTCATGTTGTACAGTGCCACATACAAATATTGCCCCTGTACAGTGCCACATACATATAAAAATGCCAAAAAATGGGTGCTTCCACAGTGCCAGATACCTATATGCCCCCACAGTGCCAGATACATATATGCCCCAGTGCCAAATACATATATGCCCCCAGTGCCAGATACATATATGCCCCCAGTGCCACATACATATATGCCCCCAGTGCCAGATACATATATGCCCCCAGTGCCAGATACACATGTACCCACAGTGCCAGATACATATATGCCCCCAGTGCCAGATACATATATGCCCCCATTGCTAGAAACACATGTCCCCACAGTGCCAGATATGCCCCCAGTGCCAGATACACATGTCCCAACAGTGCCAGCTATGCCCCCAGTGCCAGATATGCATATCCCCACAGTGCCAGATATGCCCCCAGTGCCAGATACACATGTCCCTACAGTGCCAGATATGCCCCCAGTGCCATATATTCATGTCCCCCCAGTGCCAGAAATGCCCCTAGTGCCAGATATGCCCCCAGTGCCAGATATGCATGTTCCCACAGTGCCAGATATACCCCCATTGCCAGATAAGCATGTCCCCACAGTGCGTTCCCCCCCCATGCTGCTCATGGCGGCGTTGCCTCCAATGAGGCGCCGGCCCGTGAGTCAATCAGAGCTAGGCAGTGCTCGCAGACCGGCAGCTAGGACTCCTGATTGGCTGCCGGTCTGCGAGCACGGATTGGCTCACGGGCCAGTGCTGGGCACTGCAGTTGGGCAGCGGGAGGCTGGACTCGAGCTCACAAGCCGCATGCAGAGGAAGAAAGAGCCGCATGCAGCTCGAGAGCCGCAGGTTGGCCACCGCTGCACTAAATAAATCCTCTGTTTTCTAGCCTTTATTCTTTCACTGGCCTCACGTTGAGCCCCAAGGTATATGAGATGGAACTACATCCATCCACCTCAATTCCTCCCTGCTTTAGCGACCACTTCCCTAGCGACTGCCCTCTTGGCAGATTCTCACCATCAGCCCATTTTGACAACAGACAGGGCAGTGGCCACTGTATTTCCACTGTTGGAAATAATGTGTGCGCAGGTGTTGATATTGCAGAGTTATATAGGCACACACCAGTGGATGACTCAAACTATGAACAGCCCAGTTACTTAACAAGTGGTGTTGGCTTATTGCTAGATAGTAGATACATTCATACACACTGTTATATGTACACTGATGATGGAGCGGAGCTCTAAATAATCTGGATTTCAGATGGTGAGTAGTTGTGCAGAGATGCTGGAACAGCTTCATATCAGGTGTTAACCAGGTCTCTCATAGACAGAGCTGGCCCTAGGCATAGGCAAATGCCTAGGGCATCTGGAATGCCTAGGGGCACAAGCAACTTCTGCTGATTGAAATCATATGCAGCATGCCTATATTATGTGTGTGACTGCGGCTGTATCTGCCACCGAAATACACAGTCACACACAGAATATAGGCATGCTGCATGATGTATGAGGACACATCTGTATCCAAACAAAGGCAAAGATCACAGTGTTAACGGCCGTGTAAGTGCTGTGTGAGGGTGGGCTGATTGTGCAATAGTGTTCGGCGTATGTGTAAGGGGCATTATGTTTGTCATGTGTAAAAGGGCATTAATAATGTGTGGCATATGTGTATGGGGCACTATGTGTGTCAATATGTGTATAAGGGCATTAATTATGTGCAGCATATGTGTAAGGGGCATTACTGTGTTGTAATATGTGAATAAAGGCATTACTAATGTGTGGCATTGTGTGTATAAGGTGCTCTACTGTGTGGCATATCGTATAGAAAGGGCACTACTGTGTGGTCTAATGTGAATAAAGAGCAATATGGTGTGGAGTAATGTGAATAAGGGGCAATGCAGCGTGATGTACAGAGGGAGCCGCGCTCATCCAGTGCAGCTTCATCGCAGGCATGCACTCCCGGCGTGACTAGGCGATCCGTCCACCTAGCCCCGCCGGGAGTGCACAGAGACGCTCTCCCATTCAGGTGAATGGGGCACATCTCCATCACGGACGCGTGGATGGAGACGCTCTGGCGATAGGCGTGCCCCAGGCACAGATGGAGCCATGATTAGCATGGCTCCATCCGTAATGTGAATATGGGACACAACCGTGAGGACTAACGTATATAAGATAAAGTGGTACTACTGTGTGATGTAACGTGAATAAGGGACCCTATTGCATAATATAATGTAAATAAAGTTGCACTACTGTGTGGAGTAATTTGAATTGGGAATACTATTGTGCGGCCATGCCCCTTCCCAGCAAGAACATGCCCTTTTTTGGGCTGGGCGCCGAACGTGTGCACTGTTCCTATTTAAAATATAAGGGGTAGGAGCACCAAAATGAGGACTGCTATGGGTTTGGGGAGATGGTGCTTGGAAAGGGGTGCAGGGTCAGAGGCAGAACTAGCGGCAGTGCTAGGGGGCACCAGCCAAAATCTTGCCTAGGGCATCAAATAGGTTAGGGCCGGCTCTGCTCATAGGAGCTAAGTAGGAGACATCTGTCTCCCTCCATATCATTAGACAGTCTTATACAGTAAAGAAATAAGATGGCCCCTGCACATTCTAAGTAGTGATCTTGGTGGCCATCTTGGGATAGGGCATGGGGTCTCTCTCGTGGACAGGAAGGCTAGACTTTATGCAGTAGCACACTCTTCTTTCACCACCAACCATTGCCAAGGTACACCCCCCTGGTCTCCACACAGCACAGGATTGTGTGCAGGACTGTGTGATGACACTCCTGTCATCCCCTCCCTGTCATCCTCTGTCTCTCCCTGTCACCCATTGACATGTTGCATATTATGAACTAGGGATGAGTCAGTGGAGGGGGGCCGAAAGTATATTTTTGCACATGGGCCCACCACTCACATGTTCCCCCAGTGGACTAAGGGGGGGATTTATCAAAGCTTGTTGAATGATAAAGTGGAGATTATCAACCAGTCAGCTTCTGTCATTTTAAAGGCTCTGTTTGAAAAATGACAACTAGGAGCTGATTGGTTGATACTTTATCTCTCTTCACTTTATTTCTCTCCAGGCTTTGATAAATCTCCACCTTAGGCTACAACAAACAGAAATTGTAAACACGTTATTCTGAATATGTTGTAGTCATGTATAGTTTGATATTTTACTAAAATGGAAATAAATGTAAAATAAACTAGAGCGAAACACACAGAATATAAATATTCATGCTGCCATATCCTGCATATCAGCCTATTAAGTTTACAAAAGTATTCATAGAAAACTGATTTTTAGAGAATGCAGGAGAATGTCAATGCATTAAAATAAACTCAAGCCACGAATGTCAACCATTGTGTCCTCTGTATAAGAAATATCCTGTTGTGCACATCAGGAATAAGTTTACATAAGTTAAGAATCATTTCTAAGAATCTAGAATAATCCTAAATATCACTGTAGAATACATTATCATTTGCCTTTCTCTTTTTTTAAATATTATCTATGCAAAAAGCTATTATTAACTAGAAACAGCTAGAAAGAGCTTGTTACAGAGAAATAATGTAAGGGGGGGGGGGGGGGGTTGTTTCTTTTTTGGGATTTATTTTTTACATATTAACATAAAATAGTATATTTCTACCAAAATACAAATGTGAAGTATAAATGAATCTAAATCAAAATGAAAATAAAAACTGCCATTATTGGGGTGGGAATTATAAACATAGGGGGTAATTCCAAGTTGATCGCAGCAGGATTTTTGATAGCAATTGGGCAAAACCATGTGCACTGCAGGGGGGGCAGATATAACATGTGCAGAGAGAGATAGATTTGGATGTGGTGAGTTAAATCTGCAATCTAAATTGCCGTGTAAAAGTAAAGGTATTTACCCTGTACAGAAACAAAATAACCCACCCAAATCGAACTCTCTCTGCAAATGTTATATCTGCCCCCCTGCAGGGGTGTAGTATGGCTGACCGAAGCCGGGATCCCCGCAGCATACCGACGCCGGGATCCCGGCGGGCAGGGGCGAGTGCAGCAAGCCCCTTGCGGGCTCGCTGCACTCGCCACGCTGCGGGCTCGGTGGCGACCTGCGGTCGCCACGGGTTCTATTCCCACTCTATGGGTGTCGTGGACACCCACGAGTGGAAATAGTCCCTGTTGGTCGGCATGCCATCCAACATGCCATGCCATGACCATCGGGATACTGAGCCGGCGGGATGGTGGAGGAGGTCATGTGACTGTCGGTCAGCAGACCGACGGTCACATGAACACCACCCCCCCTGCAGTGCACATGGTAAAAAATTTCCTGTTGCGATCAACTTGGAATTACCCCCATACTCATTATCCTGTATGAGGTGACAGCTTGAGAAGCAATTTGCTGAAAAACCAAAAAAATAATACTGTATACTCGGGAATATATAGTAGCGGACGAGCAGTTGCGCAGGTGCAGATCCACTCTCTCGTCCTCTAATTCTTGGTACCAATGGAGCGGATAAACCGATACGACTGGTTAGAAAAAGAGGATGCAGTGATTGGCTGCATGCGACTAAGAGGATCCTGGCGTGCGCCCTTTAGGCATGTCACAAAGCCCTTCTGTATTTCCACAGTTTCTGTAAACACTTGCATATCAACAGTGTCCACCAACCATACCGATGCAGTCAGCATCACCTGACTTCAGTAACTACATTCATAAAGAGTGTTCGTAGCCTCCTCCACTAGGTTTAGTCCACAGGTCGATGTCGCTTACCGGGGTGTGGCCGCTGCGTACACATCAGCTACTGTAAGCCACTAGTGGAGAGTTATGGAGGCCTGCAGCCCAGTCAGTAACCACCACATGCAAACAGCGAGTTATGTCTAGATCCTAGACACCCCATATATTGTATATACAAAGAGCTTAAACCAATACTCTGTCACTGAGCACACTTTGAAGCTTAAACGAATAACAGTTTCAGCCAAACTATGAAAGCAGTAACACAAATATATTGTGTTTTAATTAATAAGTGTTAAAACAATTGTAAAAACTATATTTAAAAATTGTAACAAAATTGTACCAATTCAATAAATCAACAGACAACTTTGTACAGCTTATTAAAATCATGTGAATATTATAATTCCAATAAGAAAGTGCAAAGAAAGTTGACAGTGTCATTATAGAGAACAATACAGCAACAATATTATAATAAAGGCCAAAATTATACTATTGTAATTAATGTACATTATTCATATTTTTGTATGAATTGTGGATGTTACTTGTAGTGCCACTTAACAATTAAGAACATGGCACTCACTCAATGAATACCTGCATATTTTTCATTGAGTAGCACTATACAAAGTAACAATTTGTATTCAAGTAATGGTCAGGAAAAGTAAAACAAATTTCAGAATAAAAGTTATACACCAAAACTTGTATAAAGTGACATACCACAGCCAAAATACTAATAACTAGTAATATCCATAATTCACAATAAAATTGGTATACAGGAATAAAAAGGTCTTATTCTTAGTATCAAAACATCCTAACAGTTTTTACCTTCTCCTGTCTGTTATTTCAACAAAAAGGTGTGTGTGCATGTGTGTGGGTGGGTGGGGGGGAGGGGGGTGACCTCATGAGTCATGAATGTCAGTGGCAGTGCTGTAACTAGACATTTTAGAGCTGTGTGCAAGAAACAGCATCGGCCCCCCCCCCCCCCATACAAAACAGGTCCAGTGCGCGCCATTATCGCGCGTCAAAAGTATTGGGGTGTGGCTTCATGGGGAAGGGGCATGACCACAGAGCTCTCTTTTACACATTACAGCAGGCAGGGTCCCCTTTTTACAGATTACTGCAGAAGAGTCCCCTATTTACACATCACAGCAGCAGAGCCCCCCTTTTTACACTTTACGGCAAGCAGAGCCCCCCTTTTTACATATTATGGCAACAGTCCCCCTTTTAACAAATTACGGCAGATGAGTCCCCTCTTTTACACTTAATGGCAGGCAGAGTCCCCTTTTTTACACATTAGCCAGGCCGAGTCCCATGTTTTTACACATTAGGCAAGTACAGTCCCCTTTTTGCACATTAGGCAGGCAGAGTCCCTCTTTTACACATGAAGCTTGTAGAATCCCCTTTTTTACACATAAGGCAGGCACAGGGCCATAACTGGGATTGGTAAGATTTACCGCTGCTGGGGATGCCGAATGTCATTATGCTGACATCGGTATCCCAAGCGGCAGAATGCCGGCAGGGGGTTAAGTGCAGCTATGCTTCGCTAACCACAGGTTCTATTCTCCCTCTATGGATGCTGTGGACACCCATAGAGGGGGAATCACCTACGTCGCCGGTATACCGGCGGCGGTATGGTGCCTCTGTCGGGATCCCTGCATCTGTATTGTGACCGCCAGGCTGCCAACTGTCGTTATGCTAACCGCATACCCCATAACTAGGTGTGTTCCAGTGATGCCTACGCCGCTGCCGCACTGTGAAGTCCAGCCCACGTCCTCCCGCCGTCACTGCCCAACTTCATTGCCCGGCTACCTCTTCTTATATAGGTAGTCGGCCAGTGCTGCAGCCCCCCCCCCTCTCCGCGTGCTGGGAGAGAGGACGTTAGTCACATTACAATGCACAGTAGCATCCGTCAGTCACATTGCACCACACAATTGCATCCGTCAGTCACATTACAATGCACAGTAGCGTCTGTCAGTCATATTGCACCGCACAGTAGCATCCGTCAGTCACATTGCACCACACAGTAGCGTCCGTCAGTCACATACAGTAACACTGCACAGTAGCGTCCGTCAGTCACAATACACCGCACAGTAGCGTCCGTCAGTCACATAACATTGCACATGTCAGCGTCCGGGGTCTTACCGGAACGCTGGGGCCGCGGGGCGGGCTTCACGGGCGGCTGGGCAGCGGCGGTGGAGGGCTGCGGCGCTGAGTTCAGGGGTACAGGCAGCGGTAATGGTGCTGATGGGGTCCGCTCGTGGCAGCGGGAAGCAGCTGCAGCGGCTCCCTCTCGCTAAACCGTTGCCTAGGAGACCAGGGGCAGTGAGCAGCATGTTCTCAGAAAAGGTCTGCATTACTGGGCGCCGCCATGTTGGAGACCAAGTTTCTGACATAATTCCTGTTCCTAGTTTTCCAGCCAATCCAGGGAGTCTTCTTCCTATAAAAGGGGGCTGGTTTAGGACAAGGACACCAGTGCTTCAAGTTACAACCCTGTTGTAGGTGCTTTAGCCGGTGCTCCCAGGATTCCTGCTGTATTCTGGTACTTCTAATCCTGCTCTGCCAGTTCTCAGTTGTTGCTGCAGTCTTGCCGTCCCTAGCCTGCTGCTGCCCGTGGAGATGCTCTTGGAAAACCCGGTTCGGTAAGACCCTTTGGGTACGGACGACCCCGGGTCTCTTGCCTCGTCCTCCAAGCCACAGTCCGCAGACTCTTGCTTCCAGCCAAGTCCTCAAACCACCATTCACAGTCCTCAGCTCGTTATCTCCAGCTTCATCTTTCAACCCACAGTCTACAGTTCTCAGTCTCCAGTCACGACCCAAACTACCGTCCACAGTTCTCAGCTCCTCTACCGCAGTTTTATCTTAAAGTCACAGTCCACGGTTTTTGTCTTCAGTCTCGTTTTTACCCTCACTCACAGTTCCACAGTTCTTTGTCTACGACCACGTTCTCAATAGCCGTTCACCAACCTCAGTTTTCTACCTCAGCTCTGTACATAATAAATACTTTTCATTGACTCTCAAACCCCGCCTACATCCTTCATTGCTCTGTGTCCCATGCAAAGGAACTATATCCAACCCCCTCATCTTGTTCTTCCACAGTCTGCTACCTCCTTGGGCAAATCTCAGCTGCCGGATCCTCAAACTTTGCTAGACGTGACAGCACAGTAGCATCCGTCAATCACATGCCGAGTGGTCTGTCAGCGGCCCTGCTTGCTCCTCATGTAGCTGGCTCCTCTTCGTCTGGCAGCCCCCTTCCAGCGCTCATGCAGACATGCACATTTGGCTCCTGCTCAGTCAGAATGGGACCCAGACAGACCAACTGCTGAAACAGAAACTGAGAGGAGAAAGGTGACTGGGGTAGGGCTGGGGTTCAGGTGTGCAGGGCTGGGGTATATTGTGTGAGGGAGGTTGCTGGGTGCAGGTATGGGTGCACGAGGGAGGTACTGGGTGCAGGGCTGGAGTATACTGTGTAAGGGAGGTTGCTGGGTGCAAGTATGGATGCATGAGGGAAGTTGCTAGGTGCAGGGCTGGGGTATATTGTGTGAGGGAAGTTGTTGGGTGCAGGGCTGGGGTATAGGTGTGTGAGAGAGTGGGGGGGGGGCGGTGCCACCACCATCAGTCAGTGCCTCACCAGTCACTGACCTCACTGCACGTCACTGCAGCTTACACCTCAATTTGCACCTCAAATAGCACCACAAGTCGTAGGCTCTGTGGCACTCCTACATGCTGGTTCCTCTGTTCTGTTTCTTGGTCCTGGACCCTTTCAGTCAGCTGGTACAGGCCACATGAAATCACTACCAGGATCCAGGGTACACCAAAACCTGCCTCAGCCATGGTTAAGAGCAGAAAGTGAGTGCTGCAGGTGATGTAACTTGGTGGGCTTTTATTAGTATTCTGATTGGTTTAGTTTTAATTATAATGGTTTTTGAATGATGCTTTTTGTAAGTGGTGCATTGAGGTGTTATTTTTGAAGGATTTTGGTGGTGCTTTTGATGGAATTTAGGGAAAAAATGTTTTTCACATGTCAACATGCTAAAAAAAACAACACTGCATTGATTTTGTGCATTGTAGTGCGATTTTGGTGCAAATTTCAGTGATTTGGCGAAGACACTTCTTAGTACATTTGTGAATTCCATTGATACCAATGTTATTTTGATGATGTTTGTACTGATAGTGATTTGCTGCGACTTAGAGTGCGAAGACGCATTTGACATGCGACTTCCATGCAAATTGAACCTCCGTAAATTCGCGATTAGCTAAATCAAAGCTTTTTTGAACACCGCCCCCGCCCCCCGTCAATTTGCCCAATATCGACCTTTAGTAAACTTCCCCCAAAATTTGAATCAGGGGATATCAACTGTTGTACCAATAACATGCGCGTGACCCTCAAACTCATACAAGTCAATCAAATGTAGAACCAGTTATGATTTTCAAGAATCTCTACCCTTAAAGTGAGTTTACAAAATTACCAATTACAAAATAGTATATTAAATTATATGAAATATAGATAGGTGGATTCTGGTGACAATGAACCATGCCAATCTATTTTCTACCATTATTTCAAGGCCCTGAGCAATTTATTGAAGAACATGGTTTGAAATAAATTTGTACTATTCTGATTTCTATTAGTGGATAATGAAATGAGATAGAAAAGGCAATCAAGGATATTCATTAAAATCTTGCTCATGGATAATTTATTTAATACTTACTTATGTGTGTTTCCTATGGTTACCTGCAAATGTACCTAATAAACTATCTAATAATCACCTTAAAACGGTTCACATCAGGTTAAAGATCATGTTTCATACTTTTCCCATGTAACAATCTATTTACATTCCCAGAAATCTTCTTCAAAGCACAATAAATATTGCAGTCACAATAATTCAGGGCTCCACTTAACCATTTGAAGATTGCAGGATTTTTTTTCAAGACTGCAGGATTTTTACCCCTTCATCAACCAAATTTCACGTTTTGTGCTGTATCGGTTCAACTAGATTTTTTTTCTATTTTCTTAGGAGCAGATGTACTAAGCCTTAAAGAATGACAAAGAATCAAACTGCCAACCAATTAGCTCCTGTCATTTTTCAAACACAGACTGTAACATGGCAGTTAGGAGCTGATGGTTGGTAGTATCAACTTGGTACATCGCAGAATTAAATTGTACTGCCCACTGGCAGCCAGCAGATGGTGCCCAAAGGAGCTATCCGATTGTAGCTTCGTTCAGGAGTGAATGGCTACCGGCATCTGCATTTCAGATCATTCCCCCTGTGGTGGAAAGCTGAAATGCACGATAAGTGACCTGTTTGGGCGCCCAAACAGTCTTTCCAAGATCTTGCCCAGAACTTTGGTCGGATTTTGCTGTTTTACACAGCTAAACCCGACCTTTATGGGCGCGATCAGCACGAAAAAAAATCTGAGATCGGGGGCACAAAACAATTGAATATCTCCCATATATACCTTGTTCTAATTCCCTCCTCCCCAGCCCTCATAAAGGGATACCACTAACACACATGGATAATTTGGGTGGGAGGGGCGGACAACACTTACATTCACACAATTTCACTGTTTGACATAGCCTGTTATACACAGGCTATGTCAAACAGTGAAATTGTGTGAATGTCAGTGTGGGGTTCTTGTGAAGAAATTATATTTTTATTATGTATTATCAGTCATCCTATTGTCATATCAGTGGAATGTGGTGTGAGACAGCCTATTGTTTGCCATTTTGGCAGATGATTGTAAGTCCAACTCTTTATACTTTAGTGTTTTTATTAAACTCGCTTTCTCAATGGTGCTGCAGTCACACAAAGCCCGGGGTAGTGTTCCAGCCCTTGCACATTCATGCACTTGTACACCTATATTATTATTATTCTCCTTTATTTATATGGCACCACAAGGGATCCGTTGCGCCCATTACACAGTACATAATCAAATGTGCAAACAAGAAAACAGCACTTACAGTACAAGACAATAAAGGACAGGGATAGAAAACCCGGGGTTAGGTGACATCAAAGGGAGTATGGAGTATAAGATAGTGTAAGTAAGAAAAGGAAAGGCACATGAGGATAGAAGTCCCTGCTCTTGAGAGCTTAATATATAAAAGGTGAGGGGCTACCAGATCGGGGTGATACAGTAGGGGTAGACAGTGAGCATAGACAAGAGGGTTAGGAGGAGAGTTGGCTGGGTTTGGTGAAGAAGTGGGTCTTGAGAGCCTGTTGAAGTTTGGTAGAGAGGTGGAGAGTCGGATGGGGAGAGGTAGAGCATTCCAGAGATAGGGAGCAGCACGTGCAAAATCTTGTAGGTAGGAGTGTGAGGAGGTAATCAGTTGGCAGGAGAGACGGCGTGCATTAGTAGAGCAAAGAGGATGGATGGGAATAGAATATAGAAGGGCTTATACTAGCATTAACAGGTGTGACTACAGCAAAAAGCACTAAAGTGCAGCATGCTGCTCAGAAACAGCCCCCAAGACACTATTACTATTGGGATCTCACAGCAGCGTGTAAGTTAGCGATATATATATACTGTATCATGGGCCTCATCATACAGGAGCCTGCATCCCCATGCCTCTGAATGTAAAGGTGCTTTGCTTGTATGCATTAAGCACACTGGCACACATGCAAAGCTGGCTGCAAATGCGCTTCATATTGCAGGAGAAAAATGTGTTCACTAAAAAAGACGCAACTACAAATATGCAAAGAAGCTTGCGGGCAGGGCAGTGTGGATGGTGTAATGGTTAGCCGTATTGCTTTGCAGCACTGAGGTCCTCAGTTTGATGCCTACACAGCCCTGTTTGGAGTTTGTATGATCTCCCCATGCTTGATTGGTTTTTCTCCTAGTATTCTGATTTTCCCCAGCAATCCAAAAATATACTAAGTTAATTGACTTCAGACAAAAATGTAACCCTATTGTTGTGTATGTAAGTGTTAGGGAATACAGAGTGTAAGCTCTTCTGTGGCAGGGTCTGATGTGAGTAGCCATACATTCTCTGTATATTGCTGCAGAATGTGTATGCGCTATACAAATACCTGATAATAAATAAAGATGAGCTCCAAACTTCTGGGATCCGAGGCAGTCGAGCTGGGGCTCGGATCTGCCCCGGCTGCCTTGGATCCCGACCTGAGGTGAAACAACAAGATTCTGCTGTCAGATCTTGAGGTTTCAGCTTGGGCGCTAGTTTCAAAAGTCCCATTAAGTCAATGGGCTGACTGCTGATTGGCTGAAAGAGTCGTCTGACATGGCTCTCAGCCAATCACCGTGTCCCCATAGACTTTAATAAGACTAGATGGCGGCCTGTACCATGGAAATGACACTGTCATCCTCACTGCAGACGCCGCCGTCCTCACTGCCAACGCTGCCATCCACACTGCCGACACCCGCATACTACGAGCACTCCACATTGAGGATACCGCTGGCACTCCCGCACTGCTGACACCCCTGCACTGAGGTCACCGCTGGCATCCAGCAATGCAGACACTGACGGCACCCCCACACTTAGGACATTGCTGACACTCCTGCACTGCTGACACAACCAGCAACCCCGCAATGCTGACTGGAACCCCCGCATTGCTGAAACCGCTGACACACCCAGGACTGAGTATACCGCAGGCACTCCTGAGTTGCCGACACCGCCAGCACCCCAGCAGTACCGACACCGCCCGCACTGAGGACGCCGCTGGCATCCCCTGTCACATTAAGTGCACTATTGGTGTATCCGCCCTACACTGTATCCAACCCACACTGTATCCCGTACTGTATCCAACAAGCAATGTATCCCTCACTGTATCCGACCCGCACTGTATCCAAGCCAAACTTTATCCGACCCACACAGTATCCGACCCACGCTGTATCCGACCAACAGTGTATTCCGCACTGTGTCCGACCTGCAGTGTATCCCGTTATGGATTCAACCCACACTGTATCCAACCTTCACTGTTTCCGACCCTTACTGTATCCCACACTGTATCCAACCAGTTATATATCCCGCACTGTATCCAAGCCGCACTGTATCCAACCAGGGCCGGTTCAGGGGCTTCTTGCGCCCCGGACGGCAATAGGGGGCGTGGCTCCATACAGGGGGCATGGTAAGTTACGCCCCCTGTACTGTAGTAGGATGTGTGGTGCGCGATGACGTCATCGCGCACTGCACTGCAAAGGTCCTCTCCACGAAGGAAAACTAGACGCTAAGCGTCTAGTTCCCTTCGTGGAGAGGACCTTTGCTGTGCGGTGCGCGATGACGTCAACGCGCACCGCACATCATTACAGTAAAGGTCCTCTCCACGAAGGGAAACTAGACGCGTAGCGTCTAGTTTCCCATCACAACGGGCAGCCGACGAAGGGAAAGTGAAACTAGACGCGTAGCGTCTAGTTTCCCTTCACAGCGGGCAGGGGGGCAGCGGCAGCGGGGGGCACAGCAGCAGCGGATCTTGCCATGGTGCGGCACCCTCTGGATGGCGCCGGCGCCCTCCAGAAGGCGGCGCCCCGGGCAGAAGTCCTGCTTGCCCGTGGCAAGATCCGCTACTGTATCCAACCCACACTGTATTCCACATAGTATCCAACCAGCACTGTATCCAATGCACACTATATCCAACCTGTTCTGTATCCCGCACTGTATCCAACTCACACTGTATCTGACCCGCACTGTATCCAACTTACACTGTATACCGCAGTGTAGCCAGCCAGCTTTTGGCCAATATAGGTGAAAACAATATTGTGAGCTGTGAGGTGGTCAAAATTGAGTGGAAAGGATTGGAAATTAATGGTATTGAGGTTAATAATATGCTAGGAACAACATAGGCCCAAACTACTTAAAGTTATTTTAGCTTTTTTTGTCAATTTAAAAAAAAATCCAAATCCATATCCAAAGCCAGTTACGGCGGTTTGGCAAATCCAAATCCAAAGCCGGCTAACAAATCAGAACCAAATACAAATCAAGCAAAAATAGCCTGGCGCACATCCCTAATAATAAATGTGGCAGATTTAGAAGTCACACAAACTTACAACCTAGGGCCCTCATTCCGAGTTGTTCGCTCGCTAGCGGATTTTAGCAGATTTGCTCATGCTAAGCCGCCGCCTACTGGGAGTGAATCTTAGCATCTTAAAATTGCGAACGATGTATTCGCAATATTGCGATTACACACCTCGTAGCAGTTTCTGAGTAGCTCCAGACTTACTCGGCATCTGCGATCATTTCACTGCTTGTCGTTCCTGGTTTGACGTCACAAACACACCCAGCGTTCGCCCAGACACTCCCCCGTTTCTCCGGCCACTCCTGCGTTTTTTCCGGGAACGGTAGCGTTTTTTCGCACACGCCCATAAAACGGCCTGTTTCCGCCCAGTAACACCCATTTCCTGTCAATCACATTACGATCGCCAGACCGATAAAAAAGCCGTGAGTAAAATTACTAAGTGCATAGCAAATTTACTTGGCGCAGTCGCAGTGCGAACATTGCGCATGCGCATTAAGCGGAAAATCGCTGCGATGCGAAGATTTTTACCGAGCGAACAACTCGGAATGAGGGCCTATGTCTGTATAACCATGAATTTTGTTTGTGAAATATGCATTCCCTTAAGGACCACCTTAAGTATTACAGCTTTCACATTGCATTCAGCTGTGTGCTGGTCTGCATGTGTTCGGCATGGCACAAGCACGCCCTTACTATACTTGACCTCCGTTAGAACACCACTTTCCTCCCTGTTCTGTCTTTTAAAGCATAATAAGTGTAAGAAAATAGGAAAAAATAGAATAATGCAATAATGCATGATTTCTGAACATGCAACAGGATAAACCTAGGCAGGACTAAGGAGGGAACAGCCGTGTTAAATATAGATTGGATTAGTAGCACAGAGCATCTAGTCTAACATAACGGAACTGTGGCCAGTGGGGATCAGGATAAGGCATTGTTGAGCAGCTTGCCCATTACATAACCTGTTTCCATAACAACCAGAGAAAATGAAAATCATATCACTAAAATGTACCTCAATCACAGATGTAAATTTTACTCAACAAGGTAGAATCACAATTTCCAGAGGCAGAACCATTACTTCACATGAAAAGACCCAGGAAAATTATAGCAAATTGGACTGCACATACTGTAATAAGGGCTTTTATTTCCAAAATAGATATAAAATGTAGCGTTCATAGTTTCTTATTTTTTGCCATTCCTAGAATATAAATCAGCCAAAATCTTATATATTAAATAACAAAAAAATGGGCAGCCTATTTCTTCTAAAATATAACACATTTACTGTCTTTCAGTCAGGGGCGGATTGGGATCAAAAAGCAGCCGGGGAAATTTATGGAAGCAGCCCTAATAGGGGGTGTGGTCTGTTGAGGGGGTGGAGTCTGTCAAGTGGGAGGGATTACTGCTCAGATGGCCTGATTAAATGCACGTATGAAAATTTTAGGGACGTGGCTTCGTGGGGACACATAATAGTGCCAATTCACATTACACCACAAAGTAGTACCGCTTAAATACATTGCACCAGATAGAACACATTATACATTTTCCAGCAGATAGAGCACATTCTACATGGTATACACTTTGCGCCAGGCAGAGCACATTATACACATTATACCAGGTGAAGCACATTATACATATTGCACCAGGCAGAGCACGTTATACACTTTGCGCCAGGCAGAGCACATTATACACATTGCACCAGGTAAAGCACATTATACACATTGCACCAGGTAAAGCACATTAATACATATTGCACCAGGTAGAGCATGTTATACACATTGCACCAGGTAGAGCACATTATACACATTGCAGCGGGTAAAGTGCATTATATACATTGCACCAGGTAAAGCATGTTATACACTTTGCTCCAGGCATGGCACATTATACACATTGCAACAGGTAAAGCACATTATACACATTGCACCAGGTAGAGCACGTTATACACTTTGCACCAGGCAGATCACGTTATACACATTGCTTCCTGTCAATCAGTCTGCGTTCGCCTAGCAATAAAAAAATATGCTGGATTTTTTGCAGTTTGGCCTCTCACTTGCATATTACGATCTGTACGCATGCACAGTCATTCGATAATTGGCCGCTGTGCGATTTCACACAACAGCAATCAGGTCTGAATTAGGCCCCTAGTGCAGTGCACTCCGCTGTTATTTTCCATAGATGTGAGTGCAGAACTCTGGATGTATATGTACAGAGAGCGCTTTAGAAGTGTTATTCACTGTTGCCGCGATGCATTCGCATGTATTGTGGCAATGATTACACACGCCTGGGTGAGACTATTCGCACCTGCGATCGCACAATGCCTTTCCTATGGATCGTGGGTGCAAATACTTGTACTGTACGTGCCGGTGTCCTCCTTCATTCCCTAACCGGGAGCCGCGAGTGCCGCCAACTATTCTCTTTATCTTTGGGCATCCAGTCTATGGTTGCTGCTCGGAAGGCACCGGCGTTATTTCCAAATTTGTAACGGAATGGAGTGATGCTGATCTCTACAGTGTATATATATATATATATATATATATATATATATATACATACAGTTGTGCTCATAAGTTTACATACCCTAACAGAATTTGTGATTTTCTGGCCATTTGTCAGAGAATATGAATGATAACTCACAAACTTTTCTTTCACTCATGGTGCCATTTATTGTCAAACAACTGTGTTTACTCTTTTTAAATTGATAAAGCTAAATATTTATCTTATATAAAACCCTTTATGAGGTCTAAGAACACTGTACGCTATTTACGTATGGAGTAACGTAAGGGTACGCTCGTTGCGTAACAATCGCTTAGCCGTGGTCGAGACGCTCAAGCGTCACGTTCGCTCACGGCAAAGAGATCACAGGCAGGCACGCTATTGGCTGCCGACTAACGTAATGGTTCACTATAGCGTAACGGATGCTGTATCGGGAGCGGGCTGCTCGAGCGATACAGACGCTCACGAGAATACGCTGTTGGTATCGGGCACACTTATAGGTGAGCGACTACCGTAATGCTACGCTATCAGCGTAGCGGACGCTCGAGACCACGAGGAGATCACGAGCGGCGCAGACGCTCACAATGTTAAACCTTTATATCTAAACCATAAACAATGTACTATGCTGTAAAACCTTTGTGTAGAGATAGGGTGTAGATGCAACACAGTGTAACCTTATTAACTTAAAAGCTGTTTGAGCGTCACCGACGCTCTGAGAATACTTAACACTATAAGAAATACACAGATACCGTGCTTAGGGTCCAACGCCTAATATATATATATTATGAATGTTATACTTGCAAAAGAATTAATACAATACAAGTCATACACTACAATATAACATAGACTACCTAACCAGATAACTACACATGAAATACAATACAATACTATTATGTTTAAGGGATTACGAGAGTAAGAGGAGAAGAGAGAGAGAGAGAGATATGGCCCATAACAACAAGTTAGACAATATGATTGCGGAGAAAACTTACGCACAAAGGAAACGATCGCATGCGCCTCTGGACATCCAGCTCCCGATTTTCAGCAATGATAACCGTTGAAGAGTGAGTGCTGGATGTGATCGGCTTGTCTATTTATGCCCCACACTCAATACAATTCAATGGTCCCTACAATCTCATTGTTCATTGGACACAGGAATTCCTCCTCGCATTATAACAAAAGGTCATAGGTTGATTCATACAGGTGGGCTGTGACTATTTCCAACAGCTCAGGTGGGAGGGAAACTGGGTTTCCCGCTGCATGGATAATTAAGTGCAAATAATAGTAAATGGACATAAACTTCTTATGTCCATAACTATTCGCACGAGCGATTAATCCGCTTCAAACCAACACCGGAATATTGCTAATTAGATACTCTTCCGATGGATACTAAACACCACTGTATTACTCCTGTCTGACCCTTCGTATCAAACAAAGGGGGATTTCTCTGTTCATGAACATTCTACATTAACCAAACTTTCAGAATCTATCAAAGGAACCATGATCTACAAAATACATTATATAGTGAAAATATGTAACGATTGAGTCGCACGCTACGAACACATGAACTCTACCGTAAATGCACATACCGCGCGCCCGCGGGTGCCCGCAACAGCGAGTATGCGCACGCACAGGAGAGCGCACGCATGCGCTGCGCAGACCTGTGTGAGGTGCAAATATGGCAGTGTGCATAGAGATATTTTTCTGACTTTGACAGTCCACCCTTTGGCAGTCAACAATAACTGCCACTTCCTAAAACATTTCAAAACGAGAAAAACATATGTCAGGGGTTAATACATTTACATGGTTGGGTAGGGGAGGAGAGGAGAAGGTAGGAAAAGGGTATGACCTAGTGAGATAGCAGAAGCATGTGTGTATGAATCCGTGTTTGGGGGTCATGTATCATCGTGCCGTACGTGTTTTAAATCAAGCTTCGAGGCATTGCGAAGTATACATTTGAATTCCTTCTTATCCCACGGTACGGGTCTGTGGATGGGCTGTCAAACTTTACCGAGCTCTTTTCGGCTGTGGTTGTAACAAAATGGGGAGCACATTTTAGTTGATGATACATGAATGGGGGAATATGTGATTGCTGATATCTGTGCCTGTATTCCCTATACTATGTGTGTAATTACCTGAAGGTTGTAGAGATGAAGAAAAGACATAATTACGGTAAATGCAGTGGTATTCTATGTCAGGTAAATGAACATTTGTCGGTTGAGGTCTTGTTCGGTGTCTGTTGAATGCAGTCTTCTTTGTGCTTTTGCCCATAAGGTGCGAGCAAAAGCTTTGTCAATGTCCATAGATTTACAAAAGTGTTGGGCTAGCGTAATTTTAAAATTTCTAGGGAAACTGGGGATCTATGGCAAAGTTCATCAAAAATCTGTGTATCAGGTTGTCAAAACTTCTTCTTTAATCCATCTGTTGTCTGTATATCGGCTCATCAAATTCCTCGTCCAAGTGGGTCTTTTTACCTTGGGGAAAACGGAAAAACAGGTGAAAGAAACGGACCGTAGAAATCGCATTTTCATCACATCATTGTTTCTACATTTGGGTCATAAATCAAATCCATGGGAATTACAGTTTCCTCACTCCTTAAACTCATCACCCTGGTACTTCGTTTGCACTTCGTTAAAGCCTGACCGCATCTAAATATCAAGCCAATCGTTATGATAACACCTAAGATACATAGGAGAAACTTCCCTACATCCATTATGACTCCTTGAGCCCATTCTCCTAAACCGGAGAACCAATTTCGCGGGTTCAACCATGACACCCAACCAGTCAGCTCATTACTCACAGCAGCAAGGGTGAGATTGTGTCTCCTGCGAAATTCCCACTTCAATTGGAGAATATCGTCCATCTTTTGGTCTATGACCTCGACCGGGTCCTCGGTACTATTTGTAATATATGTGCAACATTTCACGCCGTACTGCGTTGCCAGTGTGACACAATATCCACCTGTTACTGCTGTGAGATAATTGAGAATCATTCTATGCTGAACTAGTTCTGTTTTATAAGCTTGAAGTTCTCTTCCAGTATACCTAAACGTGTCATCATACATTTCTGTGATATTGTCTAGCAAATTTGCGAGCGCAGATATGTATTTATAATTCAACACTCCTCTGGCGGTGCGAGTGATGTCTAACGCGATTAGAAACTGAATCCCGGTGGATTCATGGATCATGTCAGAGGCCGGATGCTCTGTTCTTTCTATCAGGTGCCGTTTAACTACGTGCTCGTAATGGGTGTGAGTATAAGGAGCTTGGGCAACACGGTGTATATCTTTCATTTTGGCATGTGATACAGTCATTACTTCAGGCAGTACTTTTCCAATATAACACAATCCTTCAGAGTTTGGGGCAAGCCACTTATACGCCTTCCTCCCGCATATGAAATATGCATCATCGGGGAGAACATATGGGACGGAGTAGGACATAACCATATTACACATCTTCCATGTGAAATCTCCTAACCCTAATTCTCCCATCTGTCTAGTACACGTATCAGCTTGTACGATATGTGCACAGTATCCTGGTGATACCTCTCCAACTCTCGTAATCCTATTTCCTAGGGTATACCTATATCGGAAAGATTTTCCTCTACTGGCTATGTGGCGTATAAGCTCTGTATCTGTCGGCATTCTATCTGCTCTATATGAAAAGGTCATGGTTTGGTTACTCCATGACACCTCCCAATTTCCCGGCTTTCGGGGATTGGAAATGTTAAAACATATGAGGGATCTATCCACATGATATTGGTGGAGCTTCAAACTAGGAGGACTGGAGATATTAAACCTCCTGTCCACCGGCCTCCCACCACTTAGCTCAAGTACCTCCCCTATCATTAAAGGAAATGGTACTAGTCCTGATTTGCTATGACCTTGAGGTACTTGAGAGCATACCCAACAATCTGTTTGATTTAACACACTACCCACTAAAGAGTGATAGTCACTCAAGGGATGCCGGTCCATGTGGATATTAAAACTGGATTGGCATTTCTAAATGCACCCATCCTCAACTACGTTGTCACAGAGCCTACAGATACAGTTTTCTTTTCAGCTAACAATGTTTACAAATAACATGGCTGTTAGATCGTTTCTGGTACTCGCCTTTTGCTTGGTGGTTGTATTGCTATTGGAAATTTACACCTCCGTCTCAGTCATCGGAACCTTTCTGGATCCTTTCTCGACCTCACTGGTACTCTCGCCGGAACAGACTGCTCTGGTCAACATCATGGTCAACAGGAAAATCCATATCACAGTCTCTTGGGGCAAGTCCATCTTACAGGAGGAGAAAAGAAGAAATTTGTAATGGGGGTACAGAAAAACAGTTTGAGGGGGAGAGAAACTTGTTACGATAATTAAGTTCTCTAGTCTTGTTGTTCTTCTTGTTCTGCTGTCATCTCAAAGGTGCTGTCTCTCAGTCTTCCAAACGAACATTCCGGTGATGCAATATTCCCTCCAAACCAGCGATCTTTTTGTAAGGAGCAAAAAATCTTGCATTACCATTTGCCTAACTGAGGTGTGACATACCATCTTTAAAACATGAAAACATGAGAAAGAAGAGAGAAAACAAAAAAAAACAAAAGAGAGAGAGAACAATTCATATATGTATATATATATATATATATATATAACCTAACACATCAATAAACAACAGAGAAAAAAAACATTTTTCAAACATAAACATTTTCTAAAACATTGTCAGATCATCAGGCTGTCATATCTACATGTCCAATGGTTTCCTTGCGCAGTCCTTCCCCCCAGCACTTCCATATTCCACTGTCTGTATCTGGCCAGAATACATTGATGCGGATAGGTCATGCTGGGGTTTGGTAGACTTCTGCAAAGACCAAGTATATATGCAATGTTTGAATCCTACCAATAATCGTCAGAGATGGGGAGAGAGAAAAAGAAACATTTCACAGATACATTTACAACATTTCACCCGGTCATTCCTGTGTCTTCAGGGAATGACCTCCCAATTTATTAACTATAACCTCAGGCTTACCATCAGTCCTAATGATCACCTTTCCTGATTGCACATTATGGGTGTGGCTCAAAATTCTTCCTATATGATCCCTGATTATAATTGTGTGTGTTATAATTTTGCTCATTTCTTGGTCTAGGGGGTCTGACTTTATGTGGGTTATTACAGTTGCTGGCATAATGCCCTTCTCTTCTACAATGATAACAAATCCTTGGTTTCCTCCAAGTGTCAATGACCTGAGGTCTTGGTTGATTTGATGCCTCCTCAAACGCTCGGATGCTCATCGCCATCAACCGTTCTCCCTGCGCTTCCCTGGTTCTTTGGATATTGCGGTCATGCTCGATAGCGGACTCTCTTAATGCAGCCACCGAGATGCCTCTCCAATGAGGTATGGAGGTTTGTACCCTGATTTTTAGTGTGTCTTTTAAGCTGTCCATTAATACAGACACAGCTACCTCTCTGTGGTGTACGTTAGTTTCAATGTCATCTATACCAGTGTACCTAGCCATATCCTGCAGAGCCCGGTGAAAATACTCTGATGCGGATTCACCTTCTTTTTGTTTTATTGTAAAGATTTTATTCCACTTTACTACTGTAGGAAAATATTCTTTCAACTGTAGATTGATTCTTTTTACATTATCTTGGTTATACTTGTCTGTTAGTGGTACTTCCTCATCTAGCTTACAATCAGCAATAAATTTCAATGAATCAACATCGGGGGGTAAACATGCCC
Source organism: Pseudophryne corroboree (assembly GCF_028390025.1). Taxonomy (NCBI): domain Eukaryota; kingdom Metazoa; phylum Chordata; class Amphibia; order Anura; family Myobatrachidae; genus Pseudophryne; species Pseudophryne corroboree. Next base: position 215,551,747 of record NC_086448.1, read on the forward strand.
TCAAAACTGTCCTCCAATCTTTGTTATTTGGCTCTGCAGTGTTTCCTAGCACTCTTATGTACTTTTGACAAGCAACTAAGTCTTTCCTGGGATCAGGAAATTCAGACAGAATTGTTCTTAATTCTGTTCGGGAAAAGGGGCAGTACATGGCGATGTTCCTGACAGGAGTGACTCCTGAAGAGTCAGTTTTCCCATTTGGTACTGCAATTACCCTGACAGGATTAAGTCCAGTAACGTCATTCTGAATTGATTCCACGATATGAGGTACATTTGTTTGTGCGTGATGTATAATACCATACGTACCTGTGGACACGACCTCACCTGACCCTCCGTTAGGGGGTTTGATTACAGTCTTTACCGATTTGGTCGCGTCCACCTGGATGTCTTGTGTGATGGCTGCTGGAAAAGGCTCCGACATTGTGCTGGGCTCACTTTCTTGTTGGTGTTCCTGAGGAAAGTTTAACAAGGGGTGCGACTTGCATGGGTTAATAGTTGTACATTTAACACTTTCATTTTTATAAACCTTATTACGTTTGTTACATTCATTCTTAATATAGTTACTAAGTGCACTTTTATCGCACCTCATTGTGCCTTTCTCCGCAACCATAATCCTCTCCATTGCCATGTCTCTCCTCTCAAGATGAAAGTTAGGTATGTAAGTTACATTTCTTTGCATTTCACTTTCCTGTAGCCATAACTGCAAACAATCATCATGTTTAACCCGTTGTTTCCAGGATTTTATGAGACAGATCCTCCGCCTTAAATTATGCAATACCTCTAAGTCAAAACTACCTATCCCGGGAAATGGTGCCTTATCCCCCGCAGTCATTCGTGTCCATTCATCACAAAAGGTCTCAGTGTGGGGACCATACCTCCTCCACATTACTAACCGAGCAGACCCTCGGGGTCTGCAAGCCTCTGCAGTCTGAACCCTGACTGCTGAACGTCCCTGTGTTGTGCACTTGGCTTCCATTGTGGACCTCTTTTAACACAGAAAAAAACTTCCTAAAATGCACCAAACACAGTCTACGGTGAAAATCCTTAAAGCTCTTCCACTGAACTTCTTCTGCTCCGAGTATCTCCGGTCCGCCTTCTAGCAGACACGTGTAACCGTTGCAGGCCCTATCTCTAGAGATTTTCCTGAGAGACCAGTGAAAATTCCCTTCCTTTTTCTTTACACAAATCACGCTTGCATGTGCTTCCCACAACACGTATGAGGGCAATTTACCTCGTATCACGTTGCGTTATTGGTCACACCTACAACCGTGCGGTCCAATCGTACCACTTATAAACACTTGTTGCCCATAAATGGTAGGATCATTGGAGTCTCCCTACTGTGCTCCAAAACAGCCAAAGCGTAATACAACGAAAACTTTATCACACTCTGTTGCACGTTTTCACTCAGACCGTGCTCATCACGTCTTTACACAAAGATCACCCAGATCACTCAGTTCACAAAGCGGGATTCAATACACTCATACCGTTTTCAACCCACTATCATTCTTATAGTTTTCTGATCAGAAAAATCATTTCCCGTAGTCTGATAGCTGTCCCCAGAGGCATTACAGTAAAGTAAGGTATTTAAACTAAGTTTTGGAAAAACTGAAATCAATTTGTGCTATTATCACGTGGCTATGCTATACCGCCCCCACTAAAACAATGCTATTGTGCGATTTGAGTTTCGGTGGGCGTACCCAGACGCTCCGTTGCGTAATATACGCTGCGTGCGTCGGCCTTTGTGTTGCGTTCACGAGTCTCAGCCTTTTGTTAGAGACACGTGTACGCTGGCCATACAAAAATACAATTAGCACGTTTATCAATGTAGATGATCTTTAACTGTAATCATCTACTAAGCACCACACAGGTCTTTCCTTGTATCTCAGGCGAAGCTGTGCGTGTGTTTTACAAATTACCCCTTAATGTATCGTTTTTACTCTTTAACTACCAATAGCAACAAATCTTTCTCAGCACGTTTTCAATTGTGAAATGGCAAACAGGAGGGTGACATGAAAATACACGAAAAAGAAATGCAGCTATATGCGTGTGTACGCAAAACAGAAATAAAACAGTTTTTAAAAGATACTAGCGTTTTGTTCTTACCTCCGGTTCCGGATTCCTTCAGCACCCTTTACTAAGCGAAGCAGACGCTTATCCCGTCAGCACTGCGAAGAATATGATCTCCCGCCCTTTGCTGATGGATAATGTCTGCTGAAATTACCTAGCAGAGATATGTGAAGGACAGGACGAGCCGCCAATTGATAAAGCTAAATATTTATCTTATATAAAACCCTTTATGAGGTCTAAGAACACTGTACGCTATTTACGTATGGAGTACCGTAAGGGTACGCTCGTTGCGTAACAATCGCTTAGCCGTGGTCGAGACGCTCAAGCGTCACGTTCGCTCACGGCAAAGAGATCACAGGCAGGCACGCTATTGGCTGCCGACTAACGTAATGGTTCACTATAGCGTAACGGACGCTGTATCGGGAGCGGGCTGCTCGAGCGATACAGACGCTCACGAGAATACGCTGTTGGTATCGGGCACACTTATAGGTGAGCGACTACCGTAATGCTACGCTATCAGCGTAGCGGACGCTCGAGACCACGAGGAGATCACGAGCGGCGCAGACGCTCACAATGTTAAACCTTTATATCTAAACCATAAACAATGTACTATGCTGTAAAACCTTTGTGTAGAGATAGGGTGTAGATGCAACACAGTGTAACCTTATTAACTTAAAAGCTGTTTGAGCGTCACCGACGCTCTGAGAATACTTAACACTATAAGAAATACACAGATACCGTGCTTAGGGTCCAACGCCTAATATATATATATTATGAATGTTATACTTGCAAAAGAATTAATACAATACAAGTCATACACTACAATATAACATAGACTACCTAACCAGATAACTACACATGAAATACAATACAATACTATTATGTTTAAGGGATTACGAGAGTAAGAGGAGAAGAGAGAGAGAGAGAGATATGGCCCATAACAACAAGTTAGACAATATGATTGCGGAGAAAACTTACGCACAAAGGAAACGATCGCATGCGCCTCTGGACATCCAGCTCCCGATTTTCAGCAATGATAACCGTTGAAGAGTGAGTGCTGGATGTGATCGGCTTGTCTATTTATGCCCCACACACAATACAATTCAATGGTCCCTACAATCTCATTGTTCATTGGACACAGGAATTCCTCCTCGCATTATAACAAAAGGTCATAGGTTGATTCATACAGGTGGGCTGTGACTATTTCCAACAGCTCAGGTGGGAGGGAAACTGGGTTTCCCGCCGCATGGATAATTAAGTGCAAATAATAGTAAATGGACATAAACTTCTTATGTCCATAACTATTCGCACGAGCGATTAATCCGCTTCAAACCAACACCGGAATATTGCTAATTAGATACTCTTCCGATGGATACTAAACACCACTGTATTACTCCTGTCTGACCCTTCGTATCAAACAAAGGGGGATTTCTCTGTTCATGAACATTCTACATTAACCAAACTTTCAGAATCTATCAAAGGGACCATGATCTACAAAATACATTATATAGTGAAAATATGTAACGATTGAGTCGCACGCTACGAACACATGAACTCTACCGTAAATGCACATACCGCGCGCCCGCGGGTGCCCGCAACAGCGAGTATGCGCATGCACGGGAGAGCGCACGCATGCGCAGCGCAGACCTGTGTGAGGTGCAAATATGGCAGTGTGCATAGAGATATTTTTCTGACTTTGACAAAATCATAATGACAACAGAAAGTACCCAAATGACCCTGATCAAAAGTTAACATACCCTGGAGATTTTGGCTTGATAACATGCACACTGACACAAACGGGTTTGAATGGCTACTAAAGGTAACCATCCTCACCTGTGATCTGCTTGCTTGTAATCAGTGTGTGTGTATAAAAGGTCAGTGAGTTTCTGGACTCCTGAAAGACCCTTGCATCTTTCATCCAGTGCTGCACTGATGTGTCTGGATTCTGAGTCATGGGGAAAGCAAAAGAATTGTCAAAGGATCTGCGGGAAAAGGTAATTGAACTGTATAAAACAGGAAAGGGATATAAAAAGATATCCAAGCAATTGAGAATGCCAATCAGCAGTGTTCAAACTCTAATTAAGAAGTGGAAAATGAGGGATTCTGTGGAAACCAAAACACGGTCAGGTAGATCCACAAAAATTTCAGCCAAATCTGCTAGGAAAATTGTTCGGGATGCAAAGAAAAATCCACAAATAACTTCAGCTGAAATACAGGACTCTCTGAAAAAAAAGTGGTGTGGTTGTTTCAAGATGCACAGTAAGGAGGCATTTGAAGAAAAATGGGCTGCATGGTCGAGTCGCCAGAAGAAAGCCATTACTACGCAAATGCCACAAAGCATTCCGCTTACAATACTCCAAACAGCACAGAGACAAGCATCAAAACTTCTAGAACAAAGTCATTTGGAGTGATGAGACCAAAATTGAACTTTTTGGACACAACCATAAACGTTACATTTGGAGAGGAGTCAACAAGGCCTATGATGAAAGGTACACCATTCCTACTGTGAAACACGGAGGTGGATCGCTGATGTTTTGGGGATGTGTGAGCTACAAAGGCACTGGAAACTTGGCCAAAATTGATGGCAAGATGAATGCAGCATGTTATCAGAAAATACTGGAGGACAATTTGCCTAAATCAGTCCGGAAGCTGCTCATGGGACGTACTTGGACATTCCAACATGACAATGATCCGAAACACAAGGCCAAGTCGACCTGTCATTGGCTACAGCAGAATAAAGTGAAGGTTCTGGAGTGGCCATCTCAGTCTCCTGACCTCAATATCATTGAGCCACTCTGGGGAGATCTCAAACGTGTAGTTCATGCAAGACAGCCCAAGAATTTACAGGGGGGTAATCAATTACTGCCTTTTTGTCGATGGCACTTGGGTAAAAACCATGTGTATCAGCGAATTCGCTGCCAATACACACATTTTGTCTAATTTGCTGGCGTTTTGGCCAGTTTTTAGGTCCAATTTGGTCCGGCACTCCCTAGTGTCACCATAGCGGTCTGTGTGCCCTTGCTCAAAATTACATAATAACTCAGTATGGATGATGTAGAAACACCGTTATACAGCACGGCACTGCAATTTGAATTTAAGTAGATTTAATGCTGCTACTAGTGGCAGCATTAAATCTATGTAAACTCAAACTGCAGTGCCGTGCTGTATAACAGTGTTTCTACATCATTCATACTGGGTAATTATGTAAGAGAAGCATCTCAGTGGGGAGTGGGGGGCAGTCAGGTATGACTGACTTAATGAGAGTTCGGACCAAGGACCAAAAGGGAGCGATCTTAAGGCAACTCCACCAAATATGAAAATAAGAGCCTATTTGGCCACAATGACGCCAACAGAGGTTAGAGGGGAATGTGTGAAGGGAAATCTTAGCATGTTTTAAGTCCCAGTGCCGTTGGCACTGACTGAATAGTTTTAGGCCTGTGGGCTCGAGGGAGCCACGGGAGGCAAGAAATATAATTAACCTGAGCTAGGTCACTCTCCAAGTCAACCCATCGTTTCAGGTATCTTGAGGAGTGCCAAGCAACCAACAGGCTAAGAGCTGAGGTGTAATAATATCTCGAGGTGGAGGGGAGGACCAGACCACCACATGTAGAGCTCCTCTGGAGAGTTTCCCTACGTAGCCTCGGCTTTTTATCATTCCAGATGAATTTACCAAATTGAGTCTGGAGGGATGTCAAAATTCGGAGAGGAACAGGGATAGGAAGAGCCTGGAAAAGATATAATATCTAGGGAAGAACATTCATCTTAATAGCATTAATTCTACCTATCCAGGATATAAAATGTTTTTTCCAAGATAGAACACTTTGAGATATCTCTTTAAATAAAGGAGGGTAATTCACTTCATATAGAGAGTGATAAGATTTGGTAATTTGGACACCTAATTATATAATGGCGATATGACGCCAAGTGAAAGCAAAGTTGGATTTAAGAAAAGTCAGTGTGTCAGTTGGGATATGTAGGGGGAGAGCTTCTGATTTGTCGTTGTTAACCTTATAGCCGGAGAAGTCTCCATAGAGAGCTAGTTCTTTGAAAAGATTAGGCAGGGAAATTAACGGGTTAGTAAGAGTAAGGAGGACGTCGTCAGCAAAAAGGGAAAGCTTGTATGCAATTCTTTAATAGTAAAACCCGAAATACCCAGATTAAGACGAATACGACATGATAGAGGTTCAATTATTAAAGCGAATATAAGAGGCGACAGGGGACATCCCACTCATTAGGACCGAAGTAGAGGGGTTATGATAAAGTGCTGTGATGGCTTGGAGGAATTCCCCTTGAAAACCAAAGCCAAAGAGAGTTTGATTGAGAAAAGCCCAAGAGACCCTATCAAAGGCTTTCTCCGCATCCAAGGCCAGCAGCAGGGAGGGGAGTTTATTGGTGTTGACATGGTGAATCAGATTAATGGTGTGTCTGGTGTTATCCAGAGCTTGATGGGAAGGGACGAATCCGACATGGGGAAATATTTACTAATATTCGTGTTTGAGTCGGTTTGTGTAGTGTTTAAACTCGTTTTGTATCTGGTGCATTTTCATGCAACTTTTTGAAACTATGGGGGTAATTCCAAGTTGATCGCAGCAGGATTTTTGTTAGCAATTGGGCAAAACCATGTGCACTGCAGGGGAGGCAGATATAACATATGCAGAGAGAGTTAGATTTGGGTGGGGTGTGTTCAATCTGCAATCTAATTTGCAGTGTAAAAATAAAGCAGCCAGTATTTACCCTGCACAGAAATAAAATAACCCACCCAAATCTAACTCTTTCTGGACGTTATATCTGCCTCCCCTGCAGTGCACATGGTTTTGCCCAATTGCTATCAAAAATCCTGCTGCGATCAACTTGGAATTACCCCCTATATACGCAAAGTTACGAAGCAGTCGACTTTATGGTTTTCGTGTTTTCCGATGTCGATGCCAGTCATTTTTTTTTTTGGACCATTCTCGGCCGTCATTGTCATTTGCGTACATCTTTTGGTTGTTTTTTTCCGGTATTTTTTCTAAGTTAAACGCGGCAGGGTTTTTTTAAGACCCCGGCCGCATTTTAACTTTTAGTTTCGTTTTTCATCCCCGTTCGTGATTGGTTGTGTTTCAGATGTAGGAGTGTCTGTGCGCAACCATATAAATACGCCCCAAACCGTCCGCACCTCGTGGGTTTAGTTAGTGGTGAGGAGGAGGGAGGTTGTGCTGTGGAGGTAGGTGAATTTGTGGTTTGGTGAGGAGTGTTGGTAGCGATTTCTGAGTGTGGTACTGTGTTTGAAAGTCGTCTGTCATTCTTGTAGTCTTGTTTTTTGTGGTTTTGTCTCATTTTTTGTCCAAGTTGTTTTTCTTTATAGTTCCTTGTCAGTGTTTTTGTGTGTGTGTGTGTGTGTGTGTGTGTGTGTGTGTGTGTGAGTTGTGTAGTGGTAGTGGAGGAGTGTGTTGTTTGTCTATTTTTTTTCTGTGTTAAGTGTTTAGACACACAATTATGTGTGACTCAGAGGTGGGTGAGGTGGAGGGTGTGAGTGAGGGGGAGGAGGTCGGTCAGGTAGAGGAGGTGGGTGAGGTTGCTGCAGCAGCCTCAAGTGACAGTGATAGTGATAGTCAGACAGCTCCGCAGCCACGCACCACTACTAAGACTGGGCGGAATGTAAAGTTTAGTTTTGCTGAAAATGTGGCATTGGTGCGTGAGCTGATGAAGTATCAGCGGCAGCTATTTGGGCCTGAGTCCGCCAAGGTGCCAACACGGAGGAAGACGGTGTTGTGGGGGAAAGTTGTTGCTGTTGTCAATAGTGAGGGGGTGGTCAAGTGGACGGAGGACACGTGCCGCAAACGGTACTATGACATAAAGCGACGTGTCAAGTCCAAAATGGCCAAAGAGGCGAAGTCGGCTCGAAAAACCGGTGGTGGCCAGCCCTATATTGCAAGATATCTGGAGTATGAGGAGCCCATGCGGAGTGTAATACCTCCTGAAGTAGTCTCTGCAACCCATGTCCGGGATTCAGATAGGCCCAGGAAGAATGGTGAGCATGTGTATTTGCATTAACATTCTATGACCTTATTTATTTATTTTTAAATGTGTGTCATGTCACGTTGCATATTACTCCCATCTTCAAGTGTGTGTCAGCAAATACATTGTTTGGGTAATGTTTTATACAAAAGCCAATGTAACATCTTACTTTATTGTATGTCGTGTTTTTTCCCAGTATATTTTGCATGTGTAGTTTGGACTTGGTGTGTCATTGAATTGTCCTCCTGCAATAATGTTTTCCTTTTGGACATTTTTTGTTTTTTAATTTGGACTATGGGGGTCATTCCAAGTTGATCGCAGCAGGAAATTTTTTAGCAGTTGGGCAAAACCATGTGCACTGCAGGGGGGGCAGATATAACATTTGCAGAGAGAGTTAGATTTGGGCGTGGTGAGTTCAATCTGCAATCTAAATTGCAGTGTAAAAATAAAGCAGCCAGTATTTACCCTGCACAGAAACAAAATAACCCACCCAAATCTAACTCTCTCTGCACATGTTAAATCTGCCTCCCCTGCAGTGCACATGGTTTTGCCCAACTGCTAAAAAATTTCCTGCTGCGATCAACTTGGAATTACCCCCCATGTTTTATATTTAGGTTATCCCTGTGCAATGTTTCAAAAACAGTGGTTGTCATGTTAGAGGCTGGAGTAGTGGAAAGTGGTTTGGAAACCACTTACATGGGTAATGTCATTATTACAGAATGTAATATTTTTTATTTAAAAAACCACTATTTGTTTGTTCAGTTTGAGTTTGTATTTGTACCGTGACACAACACTGCAGTGTAATTTTTTTTTTGTTTTTTTTTTTTTGTTTGGCTCATATAGTGGTAATGTGTGTTTGGAGTGCCACATCACAGAGCAATTTATATATTGCATCTGTAATATTTTTCCTTTCATTACAAAATGAAGATGTGTGTGTTTGTGGTTGTTAATGTATGTATTTTTACTTGTGGCCTATGTCAGTGTCCTGTACATGTTTTCCTGTGTTGAACTTTCCATTGTGCATATGGCTATTGGACAATGTTTATTGTTTTATGTAGTGTTTTTTTTGTTTCCGGTCCTTTTGTTTTTCATAAAAATAAAGCAAGCATTTCTTAAAGAATACATGTTTATAAGCATAATGGGTGGATGTATCAACAATAGCATGAATACATGAGTGTTTTTTTTTTACAGTGTTTGAAAAAAGCAGTACTACTCGTCCTCCAGTAACTCCCAGCACATCTGATGATGACGACGCTGCGGAAGCAGGTAAAGTGTCCATTGTAGTATAGGGTATGTTTGTAAAGGAATGGCCATAACAAAATTTCACTTTCATTAATAGGTCCATCAAAAGAAGTCTGCAGCAGCAGAAGTGGTACTTCTGTAAGACATCACTACAAAAAACCTGTGGCAGCAAAGAAAGCAAGGTCTGATAACCAGGGCCAACCACAGCAGGCTACCCCGCAACGAAGATTATCGACAGTATGTTCGGTCCCCCCACTCCAAATTTTGGACACACCTCCAAGACGTCATCCACACTCCCCTCATCTTGATTGTGAGTATCAAACTGAAATAAATGTAAACAATTTTAGATCATAATCAAACTTTTTCTTAACCGCATTAAGTCAAAACACATCAAAAACTTATATACTTACCGAAGTAAGTAAAACATGAAATGGAATCCAAGCAAAATGGCCTTCTCCACATCCAGTAAAGATATGTATGTCCACTTGAGCCATACAGTAGCACATTGTGTGTAAGATGCTGCAACAGAAACTCATGTTTAATGTTTGCAAATAGTAAGGTTGTTTATCAAATTTTCACATGTGTGTTTGAGCTCACATTGCCAAATAAATATAAAAACATTACTATGTTTGTTTTAGAAAAGCTATAAGGTAATACATTATGGATTACAATGTGTTTTTATGGTGGAGTATGTCTGATCTACAATAAAACTAAAGTGTTTGCTTTCACAATTAAGTAACCAGACACATTTGCCACAAACAGGCATATGTTTGTATTTATGTTATGAGTGATGATGTTGCTAGGCAGAATATCTGAAAGCAACAGTGAATGACATGTGTTCCATGTGTACTGATTTGTTTTCATTTATCAAACATATGGATAGCTAACGGCAAATTTTTCGACATTTCAGCTTCTAGTCCTGGTAACAGCATCCCTCCACAACAACAGCAACACAGTGACATGGAGGAGACAATCATCTTAGAAATGCAGCCATTAAGCCAAGGAATCAGCCCCCCAGCACCTGTGAGTACACCACCACAGCAAAGCACACCACCACCACAACACAGCCCAACAACACCAGTAACACAAGGCCCTGATCAGGTGTTTTGGTCCATTTGGGCTAGACAGCAGGCCACTAATGAAGATTGCCTGCGTAGGCAGACACAAATGTTTGCAAGCCTACCATGTCACCTCAGAAGAATAACCAGAAATATGAGTAGACAAAATGAACAAACAACCAGAATTGGCAATACCATGGAACTCATGCTTACAGACATTACACGGGTCATGGGCAACTTATAGCGCATAATGGAAGAACAGCACAGACTAATGGAAGAACAGCACAGACAACAGCAAAGTTATATGAACATTTTTCAAAACAATCAAAACATTCATGAAAGTTTATTCCGAATTGGAGACAATCAAAATGCTGCTACACGTGAACTCAATGCCACCCTCACTAACCTGAATGAAACACTCAGATCCATGCACCAACAGCAAACAAGCAGCAGTTCTGGTACGACTACTCCAAATATCACGCCAGTCTCATCACCACGAAGATGCTCCACCAGAGCACGACAACATGACAGTGCTAAAGGCAAAGGGCAGGACAAGCAGGCACCCAAAAAAAAATAACACAAAACAAACAAATTTTACATTTCTGAGAAGTAATTCAAAATAGTTAGTTAGTGTATGTTTGGCAAAATATATATAACAATTAGCTCCTTGACAATTTATACAACATCATTAATTATAAGTGGTACAAACAACAGCATAAAATTTGTACACACATTTATTCTTTACCATCTTTGTTTTCTTTTGGAGGAGGGAAATGTTGTTGGAGCTGCACATACATGTTAGCAGGAAGTAACCAGACCACTTGATTTTTTTCTAATCATTACTCTTTCTAGATTCCAATCATTCTCCTATCCTGCACACACAATCATTGCCAGGCAGCCACATACATGTTAGCAGGAAGTAACCAGACCACTTGATTTTTTTTCTAATCATTACTCTTTCTAGATTCCAATCATTCTCCTATCCTGCACACACAATCATTGCCAGGCAGCCACATACATGTTAGCAGGAAGTAACCAGACCACTTGATTTTTTTCTAATCATTACTCTTTCTAGATTCCAATCATTCTCCTATCCTGCAGCCAATCCACATTACAATGTGATTGTTAACTATTTTACCTTTCTTCTCTATACAACATTACAAGAATAACACAATTGAGTTGCGTAAAAAGCTTTTAATATGTTGTCATTGAATTGAGATAATTCATTGCCAAAATGAATGTCATTATTGTTGGGCCATGTTTGTGTGTGTTAAAAATGAGTAATAATGTTATTACACATGATGCAGAAACCAAAAAATAATACATTTTTAACCAAAAAATAAAATAATGTGTATAATAATGTATATATGTGGCAAACTGTGTATTTACTTACAAATCAGCAAGTTTACTGCAGCAAATATTACGAAATAAATTATTTTGGATGAGAGTAAGTTTGTGTCCCTTAAATATGATGGAGCATCACACATAGGGACACATGTATTCCTCAAGGCTAACATATTATATGTTGAGGACTGTTTATTTAGAACACAGGTTCTCAAACTCGGCCCTCAGGACCCCACACAGTGCATGTTTTACAGGTCTCCTCACAGAATCCCAAGTTACATAATTAGCTCCACCTGTGAACCTTTTAAAATGTGTATGTGAGTAATTCATGCACCTGTGCTTCTACTGGGATACCTGCAAAACATGCACTGTGTGGGGTCCTGAGGGCCGAGTTTGAGAACCTGTGCATTAGGACGTTACACACAATCATAAAGTAAAATACTAAATAAATTACTATGTGGATTATGTGTGCTTGTAATAAATTATCAGTGCAAGTTTACGAACACTTATCCAGACTTAATGCATGCCACTCATAATCTGTTGCTTTGATTTTTAAAATAAACACAATACACATGCGACATTAGTTTTGCATAAAGCGAGGGTATGTTTGTATGTCTCAAGGAGACAGACACATTCTGAGTAATGGTTTTTACAATAAAAATGGGCCAACATCTATTTATGATTACACAACAAATGAAATAAGCAAACCAAACTTACCTTAGAAATAGCGAGTGATGAGCTCTTGCCTAACCTGCCTCCCTACATCTGTACTCCAAGTATCACCAGATGTCTCTAATTCCTCTGCTTGCTGGCTGCTTTCTTCATCCTCCTCCTCCTCCTCCTCCTAAACATGTGGCAAATGTTGTTGCAAACACATGTTATGAAGAAAGCAGCAGCAGAACACAATTTGAGTCACCTTCGAGGGACTATACAACAAAAGGCCACCAGACTTATCCAGACACCGAAACCTAGATTTCAGCACACCAAAACATCTTTCTAACCTGTAGAAGGCATAAGGAAGTGATAAACCAGTGATATGTGCAAGGTAATAAAGGCAGCGGACAATCTGTTCCTTAATGTTCATTTACATATTGGAGCTGATTGGCTGGTGCCTTTATCACCTTGCACATATCACTGGTTTCTCACTTCCTTATGCCTTCTACAGGTTAATACATCTGCCCCTGTATTTGGACAAAGTATATGCAGGCCTACACATATCAAATTACATACCCAGCAGCCATCCATCTGGCATTTGTCCGTCCTCAAACTTATCAAAGAGGGATGACTGACTGAGGATGAAGGAGTCATGGCAGCCCCCAGGGTAACCAGCAACAACACTCATTATTTTGAGATTTGCATCACAAACCACCTGCACATTTGTGGAGTGTTCTTGATGGCGATTAGTATATATGTGCTGCCTGCCCCTAGGTGGTCTCAGCTGAATGTGTGTGCAATCTATGGCTCCAAGCACATTGGGCATGCCAGCCAGCTCATAGAAATCTACCCTGACGGCATGCCACTGAGACTCCTGGGTAGGGAAGCCGATTGAGGCATCGATGTGGGGCTGCAAAACAGCCAACACCTGTGTGTATATTTGAAAGAACAATAAACATGAGATTTTAGGACAGAACTGTCCACCGAGAAATTAAAACAAACAAAAAAAGAAGAGGTAGTTAGGTATACATCACCTGTGTTAATATTCTCGAAAATGAGGGCTGTGAGATTCCTGTGACATCCCCAGACACAGCCTGAAAGCTACCAGTAGCCATAAAGTGCAACACAGCCAGGAGATTGTGCAGGCCTGAGACAGAGCGAGAGCGTGCTGTCTCAGGGTCTAGGCCCAGTTTGACAAGGTCATACAGACGGAAAATGTTGTTACAATTTAGACGGAACATCTGTATGACCATATCTTCGGACAATGCGTTCAAGTTTAAACGCCCCCTAAAAAAACGAGGCCTGCGCAGCCTCCGCAGAACCTGTACAACCTGCTGACCATGTTCAGTTTGTTGGTCCTGGTTACTTACAGGCTGATGTCTGAGTCTGAGGAATCCCACTGCACACAAAATATCACTGGTCCACAGTCCTGCTGCCATTTCTGAGTGTAGGTGGATTGAATTGTGCCTAACATCCTTTTATAGGCATCCGTATTCATGTTTGATTGTTTTTTGAGTTGCAACACATGTAAACACGCCTGAAAAAAGCAGGTCTATTTTTTTGCCGCTTTTTTTAACGATTCGCAAAAAAAATACGACCGCATTTGAGCACTCAGAGACTAACACCCAAATACGAATGAATAGTGAATTCCCGTATTGTATGAAATAACAGCCGCGTTTGACCGATGGTCTATTCATTCGTATTTCGGAACTTTGCAAATCAAACCATTACGAATAGTCCACACACTGCCGAGATTGGTGCTTACTGAATTTCCGGATTGGGACTTAGAAAAAAAAAACAACACAAATCAGGCAAACTCGGATTTTTAGTAAATATAGGCTATGGTCGGGATGTATGAGAGACGGCAGAAGTGGGTTCAGACGTAAAGGCCAGTATTTTTGGAAAGAGTTTTAAGTCTGTATTTAGGAGAGAAACAGGGCGGTAGTTGGAGACTAGTTGTTGGTCTTTGCCCGGTTTGGGAATAACAGTAATCAACGCTTTAGTAGTTTCGTTACGGAAGAAGTCGCCTGTAAGAACTTTGTGGTACGGGAATACATTTATAATAAGCAAAGGGTAGGCCATCCGGACTCGGGGTCTTAGATGGTTTTTGTGGTTTAAGGGCGGCAGATACCTCCTCGTCCGATATAGGTTGACATAATGGCACGGATGAAGAAGAGTCCAACTGCAGCAGTGAGCACGAGGCTAAATATTCTGGGATTTGCATGTGTGGGTCAAAGAGGGTGGATTTAGTGTCTGGAGAGTTGTATAGGTGAGTGTAGTATTCTTTAAAAATGGAGTTGATGTCAGAGGGATTGTAGTGAGTAGTACCAGTAGAGTCCTTGATTGAGACTACAGAAGAAAGGGCTTTGCGTGCTTTTAATCTGTTTGCAAGTAGAGTATCATCCTGATTACTCTTCTCATAAAAACGCTGGTTGAGCCATTGGAGAGATTTCTCTATTTTTTCCGTTAAGTTTACGTTGAGATCTGCTCTAGCTGCTATAAGCTGTTTATAGTTTGAATCCGTAGGATGTAGGATTACGCTTATGAAGAGAGTCTAGAGTGTGAATCTGGTCAGTGAGGGATCTGAGGAGTGATTTGTGTTCCCTATTGCGGTGAGATGCGAAACTAATGACATGACCCCTGAGGACAGCCTTATGGGCTTCCCAGACTAGGGGAGAACAGCCTGAGTCAGGGCTATTGAAAAGTAGTCAGTAAGTATGCCACCAATCTTAGCCCTGAAGGATGGGATCTTAAGAAGGGTTTCATTCAAGCGCCAAGAGGGGCGGAAATTTGGCACGTCTAGCAGATCAAATGTGTACATGACTGAGGAATGATCCGACAAAAACATTAAAGACAATGGATGAAGATAGAATGTGTTTAGAAGACGGGGGACCGCAGAACAAGTAGTCAAGTCTACAGTAGGAACGATAGGGTGTGGAAAAAAAGTGTAGTCCTTAGAGGATGGGTTGAGGGCGCGCCATGTGTCAAAAAGAGAAGCATCTTTAATCTGTTTAGAAAAAGCAGTGGATATAGGACAGGTACGGGAACTTTTCTGGGGAGCAGATCTATCCAGGAGAGGATTAAGTACTGCATTAAAGTCACCTCCCAAGAATACATATCCTGCTCTATGTTTGTGAAGAGCGGTGAAGAAGGATTTAAAGAAGCGCTGTTGGCTCATGTTGGGTGCATAAATATTAGCTATTGTCACTTTCAGGTGACCCAGCCTGCCAACCAAAATAATATACCTCCCATCCACATCAGTATGAACCGAGGTTTGAACGAAGGGGAGTTTGTTGCTAACCAAGATAGCGACTCCATTATGCTTGGATTTGCTTGAGGAGTACAACACGGAACAGGTGAGAGCATTTCTGGGGCGTATTAAGGCCCCGGACATTCATAGAGGCAATAGTAAATGGTATGCTGCAGAGGGAGGGAGGGAGAAAGGGGAGAAACATAGAGAAAAGATGAAGTAGAGAGGTCGACCCACTCAGTGCCGAGAGTTAAAGAAAAAGGGATAGAGTACTCAACCTTGGTTAAGCAAGATACAGGAGAGAAGTGAAAAACAAGAATAAGTTACTCAACACAGAAAAGGGGCAGGTACTCGATAATTAGGACATAGAGGTCCAAATGGGCAAAGAAAAATATATCCTAGTCGCCACCAGGAAATAAGTGTAAAAGTGAGGGTGGGGGGAGTAAGAGCAGAGTAACAACGTAGCAGGAGAAAGAATGGCGAGCTAAATAAATCGGACACAAGTATACAGAAGTCAAAAGATGGGATAGGTTCCCCTGGGTGAGTGAGGAGGAGGGAAAGAAAAGAAAAATGGGGCATAATAAGCATTACAAAAATCTGTGAGTCATTAAAAGCGTACAAAAAGTACAAACATATCGGGGGAGGTATGACCAATAAGCACAGAGGGTCCGCACTAGGGACTGCATCATCACAGCTGAGAAAACAATCTAGGGGGGAGGGAGCCCAAGCAAAAGCCGCCTCTGTGCTTATGGACCCAGTTATAGCAAGAAACCTGTAAAACATTTCAAAGGTATGTCAGCAGAAAAACCTAACAATGCAAGAAGCAGTGAGTATAACTACAGAAACCAAACCATAGCAATAATATCCCGAGCTGGGAGGAGATTGTTATCATGAGTAAAGGTGCAACGGCAAGTGAAGCTGACATAAAACTAGGCAATAATAAATGTACATTAGCAGAATTGTCTGGTGGAAACTGGTTCCTGACCAACCAGGAAGGAATAAACATAACCAATGTAATCCGTTGAATAGAGTGACCAAAATAAGCCCAGTGGGGGAACAAACAAAAAAAAAAAAAGGATTTAAGGGGAGGGGTTAATGAGCAAACATCTGAGGTTCACACATTCTCGCAATAAGTTAGATATCACACATAGTAATCAGTCAATTGTGGTCATACAAGAATGCGAGGAGATTGAGAGTCACAGAGAAAAAAAAATATATATAAGGAGTGTCAAGAGGGCGTCCTTCCCAGCGAACAAGTGTGGTGTCAAGCTGAATGATCAGCATCAGGGGGCGGTCCAGATTCCTCTATGTGCGACAACAAGTCTCTGCTTTCACGGAGATCCCTTATGATGACAATTTTCCCCTGGAGGTCGACGGTAAGATTGAAGGGGAACCCCCACCGGTACCGGATGTTTCTATCACGTAGAGCCTTGGTGAGGTCACGGAGTTCCCTCCGTTTAGCAATGGTTAGAGGGGCCAGATCTTGGAAAAACTGGAGTTTATTTGAAATTAAAAGAACATGAGGCTTTCCGCGAGTAGAAAACAGGATCCTCTTCTTATCTTTAAACTTGAGAAAACGTAAGACCACATCTCGGGGGAAGGGTACACCATACCTCGGTTTAGGACGAAGGGCACGGTGGGCCCTTTCCAGTGGAAGCTATGTGTCCCCTAGATCAGGTAACAGAAAGGAGAATAGAGTATGGAGGTAGCATTCCAGGTTATCTGCGCTGATGGATTCCGGAATGTTGTGGATGTGGAGATTATATCTGTGCTCACGATTTTCAAGATCCTAATTTTTAGTGCGAAGTTCAGATAATTCTGAGATGATCTGGTCCAGATCACGACCTGTGTCATTTAAAGCTTTCTGGAAGTTGTCCTGACAGGTTTCCAGTTTGGTGGCGAGGGAGGAAATATCCGTCTTAATGGAGGCCACTGCTTTATCCAATTTGGACTCCAGAGATTCCTTAAAGTCCGTGATGAGGGAACGGAGACCTAAAATATCATCCTTAGTGGAAAGCACAGAGGGCGATTTGGCAGAGTTATCCATAGGAACACGAGGAAGGTAGGGGTGACCCCTACTTTGGGTGTTTTTGGTGCCCCTAGTAAAGTGTTGAGAGATATCAGCACCCCCTTGTTTAGGAGTCTTGGCTGAGGATTTCTGCATGTGGACCAAACCAGTGTCAAATATTGTAAGACTATGTATGAACCTTCAGGGGAAATCGGAAGTTCAGAGAGGGAAGGAGTTTGGGGGGACGATAAATAAAAACACCCAGGGGAGAACGCTCTATCCGACTTCAGGCGAGCATTAGGGCGGCCAAAGAACTAAACATGGTGAAGGGGGTAACCCCAGTACTCAGAAGAGCCCAGGTAACAGAGTCTCAGAGAGTAAAAGTCTACCTTCCAGGTAGGGGTGTGAAAAAGGCTGTATTGAAATTAACCAGTGTGGAGAGTTGTCCTGAAAGGAGCAGCACTGATCTGCTAGAATATTTGGGAGCCAGAAGGTGATGTACAGCCAGGGTACTAGCAGGTGTATAGGGAGGACTCTCCACCTCAGCAGTGTGATATGGCAAGCTCCAGGGGCAGAGATGGCCCGACCCCTAAGCGCCTCCAACAACCGGGGGTAAGGACAGCAGAGAGCAGGGGCAGACGCCCAATCAGCTGCACTCACTTGTATGTAGCTAGGTGCCCAGCTAACTTGGATGAGCAGGTAGGAGAATCAGGTCTGCCTCACAGGGAGCACTGCGTCAGTGTGACAGTCAGGATGCACCAGCAGCTGGAACCCGCCACGGTCCGCGGGCACAGAAGCATCACAGCTTCAGCGGCCGGCGAGGATTCGTCAGCGCCCTGGTAGCGGTAGGTCAGGTCCCGTGGTCGTGCGGCCAGTTGCAGAGACCACGTCACACAGGGGGCCGCGCCTTCCAGTGACTCACAGTGGAAGCGGGGTGAGGAATGAGCCCACTTAAAGCCTGTAAGGGCACTGCAAGAGGTCAGTAAAGGCCGGAAGTGGAGGTGCTGTTCCAACCTCCGGATTGTTGCTTCCCCTGTCAGGCCTCACCCCCCTCGTTTTATTATTTTTATTCAATTATTTTGTTGTAATTGGTTTCAGTGCCAATATGCAGGGATTCCAGTGTCCCATGCGCTGGGATGCCTAGTGGGGCAAGAAATCTTAGAGAGCAGAGGGCTCGAACAAAGTGCGGGGACTGTGTAGTGAAGGAGTTGCGTGAATGGGGGAGCAGCGTGCATGAGGGAGCAGCGGCCGCCAGGCAGTCCAGCCTACCTGGGCGTCACCGGAGCACAGGGAGTCCAAGGAGGCAGGTGTTACTACAGCTCCGGGAGGCAGGTAATCAGCGGCTCCGGCCGGGCACCACAACAGATGGAGAGGCCCTGCACTTGGAGTCTGGAAACGGGCAGCAGGGTACCCTATTAGTTACTTTCTGTGTATAAGTAACTGTATAAATCATGGTTGTCAACAATTCATCTCCCAAATATAGTAGCATAGAGTGTGACCAAAATTATGTAATGCCTGAGTATTGCCTAGGAGCGGCACCGCTGCTGCCCCATGGCAACCTGCAGCCTTAGAACGCACTGGGCGCACTGGACACCAGCTTCTAGCTGGTTCAGTGACCACCATCTCCTCATTGTGACAGTGTGATGTCACATATTCAGGGGGCCTGGACGGCACAGGTTGGATTATAGCTCTGCTTTGTCCCTGACAGATATTTGACAACTGTCACTTTGAAGGTATACACAAATATATAATGTTCCACTAGATCATTTAGGTGTGGATGTCTGACATCAATATGATTGGTTCTAGCATTAAACTTTCCACTATTTGCAAACTTGGTTGTCTTCAAATATCATGGTTTTGGCTCATTGTGATCCTCAGACAGCTAGTACGGCGTATCACATTTTTGGCTATCGTAAGCTGCTGAAACATATTCTGCCTCTGTAGATAATAATACAACTGACATTTGTTTCCCAGACCAGATGCTGGACCTGCTGTCCTCTAATTTGTATGAGTACCCACTTTGACTTGCAATCAGTGGAATCATCAGCCCAATCTGCTTCTATATAGCCTGTGAGTTAAAGGTCATATTTTAATGATATCTTCAGTCATATCTGCAATATCTTAATCATATTCAGATTAAGATATTGCAGATATTCTTGACTGTTTTTTTTGAAGCGGCTGATATGTACATCTATAGAGAATTAGTCCCTCAGTAGAACAGCCCTAAGACTTATTTAGAACAACAGTGATTCCCAACCTCGGCCCCCAAGACATACTAACAGTCCAGGTTTTAGTGATATCCAGGCTTGAGCACAGATGGATTGATAATTAAGTCACCTGGGCTCAAGTATGACTTAAAACCTGAACTGTTAGTGTGCCTTGGGGACCATGGCCCTAGAACATGTGATGTTGTGATGTCACGCTAAGGGGGCAGGGCTGCTACCGGCACCAGCAAGAAGAGTTCTGTCCTTAGGATGTTCTCAGTCTTTCTACAATGGTAATGAAGCATATAGAACATCTGGCATAGGCTCCATTTCTATTGTTCTCTAGTTGAACGCAATTTCTTTCTTATTGGGTTTTGTCCATATACTGTTGATTTCATATAAAAGTGTTTAAGTCTAGAAAAAGTGTCTATTTCTGGGCAGATCGATGCAGGGTTTGGGCAGATCAGGGTTGTGGCTTAGGAGGTGATTCAGACCTGATTGCTGGGCTGCTAACTTTGCTGTCCTGCGTTCAGATAGTCGCCGCCTCCATGGGGAGTGTATATTCACTGTGCAAGTGTGCAATCCTATGTGTACGCCGAGCTGCTAAAATCCACTTTGTGCCGTCTCTGTGCAGCCCAGGACTTAGTCTCTACAGTGCGATCACATCAGGCTGATCGGAGCCGGAGCTGACATCAGACACCCTCCCTGAAAACGCTTGGGCACACTTGTGTTTTTCCGGACACTCCCAGTAAACGATCAGTTACTACCCACAAACGGCCTCCTCCTGTCAATCACCTTACAAACGTCTGTGCAATCGGATTTTTCTCACCATCCCGCCGCTGACCAGGGATTCCCTTTGTTGCTGTCCAAAGCACGTGCGTATTGCGGTGCATACGCATGCGCAGTTAGTACCTGATCGCCCGCTGTGTGAAAACACACAGCACTGTTCTGGTCTGAATCACCCCCTTAATTTCGCCAGATGTCATATGTCTATTGTTGGGATACTTGGTTTAGTGGTCCTTTAAAGCTAAAAAAAGTCAAATTTAAGGATTCTCTTCATTATTTTAGCACATAAAATAGGTCACCAGCATGTCAAGCAACTATGTGGAATTAATGGCTGTAAAAAGGATTATGTCTGAAAATCACCATTTATATTTCCAGGTGGATTTCTGACTTTCTGTAAAAGGTAAAGGTGTTAATACTGATTATGCAGCTCTTACTACAGATGATCACATATTTCCTTTAGAAATACAGTAATTAAACTAGTGATGAGCGGGTTCGGTTTCTCGGAAACCGAACCCCCCCGAACTTCACCCTTTTTACACGGGTCCGAGCCATACTCGGATTCTCCCGTATGGCTCGGGTAACCCGAGCGCGCCCGAACGTCATCATCCCGCTGTCGGATTCTCGCGAGATTCGGATTCTATATAAGCAGCCGCGCGTCGCCGCCATTTTCACTCGTGCATTGGAAATGTTAGGGAGAGGACGTGGCTGGCGTCCTCTCCGTTATTGTTGAACTTGATTGTGCTGTGCACTATTGCTTAATTGTGGGGAGGGCTGGGGAGCAGCTGTATAATATAGGAGGAGTACAGTGCAGAGTGTTGCTGATCAGTGACCACCAGTTATCCATTCTCTGCCTGAAAAAAACGCTCCATATCTGTGCTCACAGTGTGCTGCATATATCTGTGCTCACACTGCTTAATTGTGGGGACTGGGGAGCAGCTGTATTATATAGCAGGAGTACAGTGCAGAGTTTTGCTGACAGTGACCACCAGTATACGTTGTCTGCCTGAAAAACACTCCATATCTGTGCTCAGTGTGCTGCTTTATTGTGGGGACTGGGGACCACCAGTATAATATTATATAGGAGGAGTACAGTGCAGAGTTTTGCTGACCAGTGACCACCAGTATATAATATATAGCATTACGGTACGGAAGGCCACTGCTGTACCTACCTCTGTGTCGTCATTAAGTATACTATCCATCTACATTCTATACCTGTGGTGCATTTTAGTTTTGCAGTTTGCTGACACAGTGACCACCAGTATACTATATATAGCAGTACGGAAGGCCACTGCTGTACCTACCTCTGTGTCGTCATTAAGTATACTATCCATCTACATTCTATACCTGTGGTGCATTTTAGTTTTGCAGTTTGCTGACACAGTGACCACCAGTATACTATATATAATAGCAGTACGGTACGGAAGGCCACTGCTGTACCTACCTCTGTGTCGTCATTAAGTATCCATCTACATTCTATACCTGTGGTGCATTTTAGTTTTGCAGTTTGCTGACACAGTGACCACCAGTATACTATATATAGCAGTACGGAAGGCCACTGCTGTACCTACCTCTGTGTCGTCATTAAGTATACTATCCATCTACATTCTATACCTGTGGTGCGCCTCTTTTTTTCTTTGCATCATGTGCTGTTTGGGGACTATTTTTTTGGAAGTGCCATCCTGCCTGACACTGCAGTGCCACTCCTAGATGGGCCAGGTGTTTGTGTCGGCCACTTGTGTCACTTAGCTTAGTCACACAGCGACCTTGGTGTGCCTCTTTTTTTCTTTGCATCATGTGCTGTTTGGGGACTATTTTTTTAAGTGCCATCCTGCCTGACACTGCAGTGCCACTCCTAAATGGGCCAGGTGTTTGTGTCGGCCACTTGTGTCGCTTAGCTTAGTCACACAGCGACCTTGGTGCGCCTCTTTTTTTCTTTGCATCATGTGCTGTTTGGGGACTATTTTTTTGAAGTGCCATCCTGCCTGACACTGCAGTGCCACTCCTAGATGGGCCAGGTGTTTGTGTCGGCCACTTGTGTCGCTTAGCTTAGTCACACAGCGACCTTGGTGCGCCTCTTTTTTTCTTCGCATCATGTGCTGTTTGGGGACTATTTTTTTGAAGTGCTATCCTGCCTGACACTGCAGTGCCACTCCTAGATGGGCCAGGTGTTTGTGTCGGTCACTTGTGTCGCTTAGCTTAGCCATCCAGCGACCTCGGTGCAAATTTTAGGACTAAAAATAATATTGTGAGGTGTTCAGAATAGACTGGAAATGAGTGGAAATTATGGTTATTGAGGTTAATAAAACTATGGGATCAAAATGACCCCCAAATTCTATGATTTAAGCTGTTTTTTAGGGTTTTTTTGTAAAAAACACCCGAATCCAAAACACACCCGAATCCGACAAAAAAATTTCGGTGAGGTTTTGCCAAAACGCGTCCGAATCCAAAACACGGCCGCGGAACCGAATCCAAAACCAAAACACAAAACCCGAAAAATGTCCGGTGCACATCACTAAATTATTAAACTAGAACTTTTTTCCATCCATTTTAATTCCGACGGAGGCAAAGGAATTATATTGTACTCGCACTAAAGATTAGAGTCTATGGCACAGCAGAGTGGAGGGGGCCCACAAAGAGAAGTCTGCACATGGGCGCCCCTTCCTCTCTTAAGCTGCCCCTGCATCTACAAAGTGCAGAAAAGAGCCTAAGGGTAGCCCAACTCACTTGTGTGCATGTCCCTTCCTGTGTCTGTGTCCCCTCCTATGTCCATCTTCCCTCCTGTGTGCATTACTGGTGTGTGTCCCTCCTGTGTGCATTACTGGTGTGTGTCCCTTCTGTGTGCATTACTGGTGTGTGTCCCTCCTGTGTGCATTACTGGTGTGTGTCCCTCCTGTGTGTATTACTGGTGTGTGTCCCTCCTGTGTGCATTACTGGTGTGTGTCCCTCCTGTGTGCATTACTGGTGTGTGTCCCTCCTGTGTGCATTACTGGTGTGTGTCCCTCCTGTGTGCACTACTGGTGTGTGTCCCTCCTGTGTGCATTACTGGTGTGTGTTCCTCCTGTGTGCATTACTGGTGTGTGTCCCTCCTGTGTGTATTACTGGTGTGTGTCCTTCCTGTGTGCATTACTGGTGTGTGTCCCTCCTGTGTGCATTACTGGTTTGTGTCCCTCCTGTGTGCATTACTGGTGTGTGTCCTTCCTGTGTGCACTACTGGTGTGTGTCCCTTCTGTGTGCATTACTGGTGTGTGTCCTTCCTGTGTGCATTACTGGTGTGTGTGTGTCCCTCCTGTGTGCATTACTGGTGTGTGTCCCTTCTGTGTGCATTACTGGTGTATGTCCCTTCTGTGTGCATTACTGGTGTGTGTCCCTCCTGTGTGCATTACTGGTGTGTGTCCCTTCTGTGTGCATTACTGGTGTGTGTCCCTTCTGTGTGCATTACTGGTGTGTGTCCCTCCTGTGTGCATTACTGGTGTGTGTCGGTGTGTGTCCCTTCTGTGTGCATTACTGGTGTGTGTCCCTTCTGTGTGCATTACTGGTGTGTGTCCCTTCTGTGTGCATTACTGGTGTGTGTCCCTCCTGTGTGCATTACTGGTGTGTGTCCCTTCTGTGTGCATTACTGGTGTGTGTCCCTTCTGTGTGCATTACTGGTGTGTGTCTCTTCTGTGTGCATTACTGGTGTGTGTCCCTCCTGTGTGCATTACTGGTGTGTGTCCCTCCTGTGTGCATTACTGGTGTGTGTCCCTCCTGTGTGAATTACTGGTGTGTGTCCCTTCTGTGTGCATTACTGGTGTGTGTCCCTTCTGTGTGCATTACTGGTGTGTGTCCCTCCTGTGTGCATTACTAGTGTGTGTCCCTTCTGTGTGCATTACTGGTGTGTGTCCCTTCTGTGTGCATTACTATTGTGTGTCCCTCCTGTGTGCATTACTGGTGTGTGTCCCTCCTGTGTGCATTACTGGTGTGTGTCCCTTCTGTGTGCATTACTGGTGTGTGTCCCTCCTGTGTGCATATCTATAGAATTTATATATATCAAATGAGGAACTAAGTGCTCGTTCCTAAGGTCTACTGAGGCTGCTCCAAACTCCTAACTGCGCAGAATTAGGCGTATAGAATTTCTAAAGTTCCTTAAAAGTAAGAAGGGGAAAAAAATCAATTATCCCCATACTTGTGTGAGTTTCCTCTGGGTACTCCGGTTTCTTCCCACAATCCAAAAATATACTGGTAGGTTAATTGGCGCACGACAAAATTTTACCCTAGTGCAGAGGTTCCCGAATGCGGTCCTTGAGGCACCCCAACAGTCTAGGTTTTAAGTATACAGTATTTAAGGCTTAGCACAGATGGTTAAACCAAATAGACTGAGGCACTAATTAAGTCACCTGTGGCTAAGCATGGATATACAGATGTAGCCACACTCATTGTGGCTACATCTGCACCTCATTCGTATGAATAGGAGCGCTCCGTACGCTGCCTCGGGGCCTAGCCGCGACAAGAGTGCATGCCTGCGATGTAGCCACACTAGATGAGTGTGGTTACATCTGTACTTAAAATCTGGACCATTGGAGTGCTTTGAAGAATGCTTTTGAGAACCTCTGCCCTAGTGTGTAAGTTTGTGCATGTAAATGTATATGTATTTAGGGCACACTAAATGGGCCAAACAGTTCTTATCTGACATCAAAATTCTATGTTTCTATGCCTCTGCCATGTACCCTGTACCTATGGTTTTTGTTTGTATCCCTGTCTATGTAGCTGCTGATTTCTTCTCCGCTCCCCCATGTATATACACAATACATAACTTCAAAATTTGCTTTTCAAACGTTAATGAAAGTTTTTTTTCCCCTTCTTACTTTTAAGGAACTTTAGAAATTCTATACGCCTAATTCTGCACAGTTAGGAGTTTGGAGCAGCCTCAGTAGACCTTAGGAACGAGCACTTAGTTCCTCATTTGATATATATAACTTCTATAGATATGCTTACTGATAGGCGCTAGAAAACCATGGGATTTCCCAAGAGAAGACAACTTTTATCGTTATAACAAATATTTAATACTTTAAAAATAATTAATAATATAATGAACAGCAAACAGTGTAACAATGAAGGTAATTTTGACATGATTATGATGAACATGAGCAATGTATGATGAATTCAAAAAACTTCATGGTATGATACAATATAGTCAAACGGCAAGCAATGCTACAGATAAGTACATCAGCTGTGTGTAGATTAATTCCATACCAAACTGATATACAACTGGTATATATATTCATAGTGGACTGAGGGTATTCTAGGATAAAGTTTAGGATAAATCTCACCATATGTTGGTGCTGCGGTGGGCTAGCTGATGTAGCAGGCAAGGTCCCGGGCTGAAATGCTCGGCACCACCGCAGATAGCTTATTCAGACCCTCCAAAGGAAGGGTCTCAATGGATCCATTCTTGAAAAAGGTGTCTACACCTTAACGCGTTGTTTGGAAACTGTGCTCTTGCCATGGATTAAGGAGAGGGAATTCCTTTGGAGGGTCTGAATAAGCTCCAGGAGGCTTCTTCTGCGCTGTGACCCCCAGTGCTGTAAAGTGCGCTGAAACTTTGCAGCATCACTTTACTGCGTTGGGGTCATAGCGCAGCATATGGATCCCCTGGCCCCCGGCAGCGCTCACCGGAGCAGCGGACACCAGCTCCCTGGACTTATAAGTATTTTTTTTTTCACTTTTATTTATTTTTTACACTGTGATCATATTGTGTGTCCATCGGACACACAGAGACAGTGTCGGACTGGGGCATGTAGGGCCCACTGGGGGAATGCAGTGGTAGGGGCCTGTGTTAGGGGTGTGGCCAGTCTGCTGAGGGGGTGTGGCCTGCCACCTCATTGGTTTGACTATGCAGAGTGCAATGTCTGGGCCCCTTCATAAATATATACAGTAAATTCAGCTGCTGCATGCATTATAATGTACCAGACTAATAACAAATTCATAACAGCAATGCACTGTAGAAAATACACCATAGTCCAGTATAAGGTAACATATGTATGTATAATGTATAATTCAAGTGCACAAACTGGAATCTAATCCTTAGAGCAGGAGGTGGGCCCCCAGTCAGTAGGGCCCACCAGTGGTTTCCCCTGTACCCCTGTGGGCCAGTCCAAGCCTGCACAGAGCTGATCACTGGAGCCTGGTCCCCGCACAGCTTTCTCTTGTACATCGCAATGCTGCCCTGTGATCTCGCCAGCTGGAAAAATGATCACAGGGCTCACTGCTGTATTTTTTTTAAAATTTTTTACTAAATTCAGCCACATCGCATTTCCCGTTATAAGTATGGGAAATACGATGTGGCTTACTAAAAAAATCACAATAAATGGTTTGGAGCAGTTTTTCATGAACACTGCTCCAAATGCCCTTTAATACATTCAGGTGATACTAAAATAATGTGAAAAGGGTGTGAAAACACCCTTTTTCACATTATTTTAGTAAAAATAATGTTAATAAACAGGCCCCTTAATCTGGTAATAAATAGATCAGAAGGAGAGAAGTGAAAAGAAAAAACACACAGACAAGAAGGCATTACTGCAACTTGTAAATACAGTGAGAATTGTCAGTCCTCGTGGATGCAAAAGTCTTTATGGAGTAGGGACCTGTCTCCAGAAAAGAAAACCTTGATTCACACAGGTACGCTAAACATGATCAGTAGCTCATTGGTGCACCTAGCTTTACAATGGGAAAATGCACCTGGAAAATGAAATGTACCTGTGGCATCTAAGACATGAAATGCAACCCATTAAAAGTGTAGGGCCCACAATTCCATTGACACACCCTCACTGAACTTACATGTGAATTCCTCTTTACTACCCAATTATGCCCATTCAACCATAAGTGGACATGTAAATTGGCTGTACATAATTCTGAATGCCGTCATTACCGTATGGCAGTCACTGGGATGGTCTATGTACTTTATGGCAGTCACTAGGATGCTGTCAGTACTGTATGGTGGTCATTGAAATGTATGGCAGTCACTAGAATACTTGAAGTTCTGCATGTCAAGTGCTGTAATTCTGTGAGCACTGTATGGTAGTCATTGGGATTTTCAATGTTCTCTATGGTAGTCACTTGGATGCCTAATGACCTGTATGTGGTCACCAGAATGCTGTCTTTACTGTATGGCAGTCATTGAGATACTCTTTGTATTATATGGTGGTCACTGGTATTCTCTTTGTACTTTATACTGATCACTACACTAGATTGGCCTCTGTACTTTGTGATATTCGGTAAGATTCTGTCAGTACCGTAAGGCAGTCACTGGAATGGTTGTTGCACTGTATGACAGTCACTAGGATGCTGTCTCTATTGTATGGTGGCTATTGAGATTCTCATGTGCATGCATTTTTACTGTATGGCAGTGTCTGTTATGCTGTTGTACTGTATGTTGGGCACTAGCATAATGCATGCCAGTAGTGTATGGTGGCTGAAAGGATATTATCAGTAAAATAAGGTGGTTACTGGGATGCTGAGTGTACTGTATGGGGTAACTAAGATGCTCAATGTACTGTACGTTGTCACTAGAATACCCAACGTACTGTATGGTAGTCAATGGCATGCTGTCAATAGTGTATGGCAGTCACTAGAATCTTAAATGTACTGTATAAGATCACTGGAATGCTCATTGTATTTTATTGTTGTCCTCAGGATGTTTGATGTACTTCACTGGGATAACTATAATGCTGAACATACTGTATAGTGGTCCCTGGGATGTTCAGCTTATTGTACGATGAGTAATAGAATGCTCAGTGTACTGTATGTCCATCACAGGGATGTTCTCAATACTGAATACTATAGTGGTCATTGGAATAGTCATTGAACTATTTAATGGTCACTGGTATGCTCAGCATACTGTATGACGGTCACTATATACTTCAGTGTGTTGTATGAGGTCACTGGGATGATCAGTGTATTGTATCATGGTCCACAGCTGCTTGATGTACTTTACTGGTGTAACTAGAATGAATAATGTGCTGTATAGGGGCACCTGGGATACTAAATGTACTGTATGGCTAAGACTTATGGGCTGCAAAGTGCAAACCCTACATTTTTGCAATGCCCACAGTTGATTTGGCCCTGCCCACATTGGGGCCACTTTCAGAAATTGTTCCAGAGTTTCAGTACTTATAATTCCCAGTCTGCCCATTATGTTGACAAATGACTGTGCATAACTTGTTACAAAATAATATACTTATTATTATGCAAATATATCACATAATAAACCTGTTGACATTTATAACTGAACACATTTTTACTTCTTTTCGGTCCCTTAACACTGACCTATGTTGATATCTGCCAAAAATCTGCTACTATAAATCCCTTCTAGTGAAAAACTGCACTTTTGGGATCTGAAGCTCAGATTTATATCACCATATTTTATAACTGTTAAAGGGAGTGTCTCCTCGGAATACCACAAAAAAAATAAGAATAGATTTAGTGCTGACACACTGGTTTCATTTAGCAACCACATACTCCTCTGTCACATAGGGACTTAAAATATTGATATATGGACACCCACTAAAAGGCAGATCCCAGTTCTAAAGTACTTATTTCTTATTGAAAGTGATTATATTACTGTCAAAATAATACGTCAGCTGCGGAGGGATAGTCAGTGCATGGAATAAGGAATGATCCATGAGTTTACTGTAAAATACAATCTATGTAACACATGAATCTGATAGAGAATCTAAGACTGAGAAAATGTGTATTAACAAATCTGATAAGTACACGATACAGGCTGCTATTACTCCTTCTCGATAACTACATGGTAGGCCTTTAAACAAAATATTTCCATAAATGCTGCCAGTTGATTGCAGAGACACATGGAAATTTATAGTAGAGATGAGCAGCTAATTTTTTTCAAAAACGGAACATAAATGAACTTGTTTCCAAGTTCCAGCTTGGGAATGCCTGTCAAACTCAGATCCAAGAACGAGGCCAATCGTCATTTTCCCAGAGTTGGATCTCGCGTGTTTTGGATTCCCCCAAATTCAAAGCCCCTCCTTCGTGATCGGGTGCCATTTATCAATGGAGAGAGGAGGGAGAAGGTGTGGGATAGGGCTGGAGTTAGGGTTACCACCTCATCCCTTTAATTCTGGACACATATTAATTACACAGGTTCTATGGCTGATTAAAGCCCCTCCTTCGTGATCAGGTGCCATTTATCAATGGAGAGAGGAGGGAGAGGATGTGGGATAGGGCTGAAGTTAGGGTTACCACCTCATCCCTTTAATTCTGATCACATATTAATTACACAGGTTCTATGGCTGATTAAAGCCCCTCCTTCGTGATCAGGTGCCATTTATCAATGGAGAGAGGAGGGAGAGGATGTGGGATAGGGCTGAAGTTAGGGTTACCACCTCATCCCTTTAATTCTGATCACATATTAATTACACAGGTTCTATGGCTGATTAAAGCCCCTCCTTCGTGATCAGGTGCCATTTATCAATGGTGAGAGGAGGGAGAGGGTGTGGGATAGGGCTGAAGCTAGGGTTACCACCTCATCCCTTTAATTCTGGACACATATTAATTAAATTACAGGTTCTATGGCTGATTAAAACCTGGTGAAATGGAGTCTTGAAGTCAGCCAGCCACAGAACCTGTGTAATTAATTAGAGATGAGCGGGTTCAGTTCCTCGGAATCCGAACCCGCCCGAACTTCAGCTTTTTTTACACGGATCCGAGCGACTCGGATCTTCCCGCCTTGCTCGGTTAACCCGAGCGCGCCCGAACGTCATCATGACGCTGTCGGATTCTCGCGAGGCTCGGATTCTATCGCGAGACTCGGATTCTATATAAGGAGCCGCGCGTCGCCGCCATTTTACACGTGCATTGAGATTCATAGGGAGAGGACGTGGCTGGCGTCCTCTCCGTTTTTAGAGAAGAAATAGATAGGAGAGTGAGAGTGAGACAGTGACACTTCATTTACTGGAGCTTAGGAGGAGTACTCAGACAGAGAGTGCAGAATTTTGCTGATAGTATTAGTTAGTTATACTAGTGACAGAGTGAGACAGTGACACTTCATTTACTGGAGCTTAGGAGGAGTACTCAGACAGAGAGTGCAGAATTTTGCTGATAGTATTAGTTAGTTATACTAGTGACTGACCAGTGACCACCAGTGCAGTTTTATATTATTTAATATAATCCGTTCTCTGCCTGAAAAAACGATACACAGTGACTCAGTCACATACCATATCTGTGCTCAGCCCAGTGTGCTGCTGCATCATCTATGTATAATATCTGACTGTGCTCACACAGCTTAATTGTGGGGGAGACTGGGGAGCAGTTAGGTTATAGCAGGAGCCAGGAGTACATATTAAAATTAAACAGTGCACACTTTTTTTCTGCAGGAGTGCCACTGCCAGTGTGACTGACCAGTGACCTGACCACCAGTATATATATACTATATTGTATTGTGAATGTCTGCCTGTAAAAGTTAAACACACGTCGTGTGACTTGTGTGGTGTTTTTTTATTCTATAAAATAAAAAACTCATTCTGCTGACAGACAGTGTCCAGCAGGTCCGTCATTATATAATATATACCTGTCCGGCTGCAGTAGTGATATATATATATTTTTTATATCATTATTTATCATCCAGTCGCAGCAGACACAGTAGGGTAGTTCACGGCTGTAGCTACCTCTGTGTCGGCACTCGGCAGTCCATCCATAATTGTATACCACCTACCCGTGGTTTTTTTTTCTTTCTTCTTTATACATACTACATCTCATTATCATCCAGTCTATATTAGCAGCAGACACAGTACAGTACGGTAGTCCACGGCTGTAGCTACCTCTGTGTCGGCACTCGGCAGTCCGTCCATAATTGTATACCACCTACCCGTGTTTTTTTTTTCTTCTTTATACATACTACATCTCATTATCAACCAGTCTATATTAGCAGCAGACACAGTACGGTAGTCCACGGCTGTAGCTACCTCTGTGTCGGCACTCGGCAGTCCATCCATAATTGTATACCACCTACCCGTGGTTTTTTTTTCTTTCTTCTTTATACATACTACATCTCATTATCATCCAGTCTATATTAGCAGCAGACACAGTACAGTACGGTAGTCCACGGCTGTAGCTACCTCTGTGTCGGCACTCGGCAGTCCATCCATAATTGTATACCACCTACCCGTGGTTTTTTTTTTCTTTCTTCTTTATACATACTACATCTCATTATCATCCAGTCTATATTAGCAGCAGACACAGTACAGTACGGTAGTCCATGGCTGTAGCTACCTCTGTGTCGGCACTCGGAAGTCCATCCATAATTGTATACCACCTACCCGTGGTTTTTTTTTCTTTCTTCTTTATACATACTACATCTCATTATCATCCAGTCTATATTAGCAGCAGACACAGTACAGTACGGTAGTCCACGGCTGTAGCTACCTCTGTGTCGGCACTCGGCAGTCCATCCATAATTGTATACCACCTACCCGTGGTTTTTTTTTCTTTCTTCTTTATACATACTACATCTCATTATCATCCAGTCTATATTAGCAGCAGACACAGTACAGTACGGTAGTCCACGGCTGTAGCTACCTCTGTGTCGGCACTCGGCAGTCCATCCATAATTGTATACCACCTACCCGTGGTTTTTTTTTTCTTTCTTCTTTATACATACTACATCTCATTATCATCCAGTCTATATTAGCAGCAGACACAGTACAGTACGGTAGTCCATGGCTGTAGCTACCTCTGTGTCGGCACTCGGAAGTCCATCCATAATTGTATACCACCTACCCGTGGTTTTTTTTTCTTTCTTCTTTATACATACTACATCTCATTATCATCCAGTCTATATTAGCAGCAGACACAGTACAGTACGGTAGTCCACGGCTGTAGCTACCTCTGTGTCGGCACTCGGCAGTCCATCCACAATTGTATACCACCTACCCGTGGTTTTTTTTTCTTTCTTCTTTATACATACTACATCTCATTATCATCCAGTCTATATTAGCAGCAGACACAGTACAGTACGGTAGTCCACGGCTGTAGCTACCTCTGTGTCGGCACTCGGCAGTCCATCCATAATTGTATACCACCTACCCGTGGTTTTTTTTTTCTTTCTTCTTTATACATACTACATCTCATTATCATCCAGTCTATATTAGCAGCAGACACAGTACAGTACGGTAGTCCACGGCTGTAGCTACCTCTGTGTCGGCACTCGGCAGTCCATCCATAATTGTATACCACCTACCCGTGTTTTTTTTTCTTTCTTCTTTATACATACTACATCTCATTATCATCCAGTCTATATTAGCAGCAGACACAGTACAGTACGGTAGTCCACGGCTGTAGCTACCTCTGTGTCGGCACTCGGCAGTCCATCCACAATTGTATACCACCTACCCGTGGTTTTTTTTTCTTTCTTCTTTATACATACTACATCTCATTATCATCCAGTCTATATTAGCAGCAGACACAGTACAGTACGGTAGTCCACGGCTGTAGCTACCTCTGTGTCGGCACTCGGCAGTCCATCCATAATTGTATACCACCTACCCGTGGTTTTTTTTTCTTTCTTCTTTATACATACTACATCTCATTATCATCCAGTCTATATTAGCAGCAGACACAGTACAGTACGGTAGTCCACGGCTGTAGCTACCTCTGTGTCGGCACTCGGCAGTCCATCCATAATTGTATACTAGTATCCATCCATCTCCATTGTTTACCTGAGGTGCCTTTTAGTTGTGCCTATTAAAATATGGAGAACAAAAATGTTGAGGTTCCAAAATTAGGGAAAGATCAAGATCCACTTCCACCTCGTGCTGAAGCTGCTGCCACTAGTCATGGCCGAGACGATGAAATGCCAGCAACGTCGTCTGCCAAGGCCGATGCCCAATGTCATAGTACAGAGCATGTCAAATCCAAAACACCAAATATCAGTAAAAAAAGGACTCCAAAACCTAAAATAAAATTGTCGGAGGAGAAGCGTAAACTTGCCAATATGCCATTTACCACACGGAGTGGCAAGGAACGGCTGAGGCCCTGGCCTATGTTCATGGCTAGTGGTTCAGCTTCACATGAGGATGGAAGCACTCAGCCTCTCGCTAGAAAACTGAAAAGACTCAAGCTGGCAAAAGCACCGCAAAGAACTGTGCGTTCTTCGAAATCCCAAATCCACAAGGAGAGTCCAATTGTGTCGGTTGCGATGCCTGACCTTCCCAACACTGGACGTGAAGAGCATGCGCCTTCCACCATTTGCACGCCCCCTGCAAGTGCTGGAAGGAGCACCCGCAGTCCAGTTCCTGATAGTCAGATTGAAGATGTCAGTGTTGAAGTACACCAGGATGAGGAGGATATGGGTGTTGCTGGCGCTGGGGAGGAAATTGACCAGGAGGTTTCTGATGGTGAGGTGGTTTGTTTAAGTCAGGCACCCGGGGAGACACCTGTTGTCGGTGGGAGGAATATGGCCGTTGACATGCCTGGTGAAAATACCAAAAAAATCAGCTCTTCGGTGTGGAGGTATTTCACCAGAAATGCGGACAACATTTGTCAAGCCGTGTGTTCCCTTTGTCAAGCTGTAATAAGTAGGGGTAAGGACGTTAACCACCTCGGAACATCCTCCCTTATACGTCACCTGCAGCGCATTCATAATAAGTCAGTGACAAGTTCAAAAACTTTGGGCGACAGCGGAAGCAGTCCACTGACCAGTAAATCCCTTCCTCTTGTAACCAAGCTCACGCAAACCACCCCACCAACTCCCTCAGTGTCAATTTCCTCCTTCCCCAGGAATGCCAATAGTCCTGCAGGCCATGTCACTGGCAATTCTGACGCGTCCTCTCCTGCCTGGGATTCCTCCGATGCATCCTTGCGTGTAACGCCTACTGCTGCTGGCGCTGCTGTTGTTGCTGCTGGGAGTCGATGGTCATAAGGAAGTCGTAAGCCCACTTGTACTACTTCCAGTAAGCAATTGACTGTCCAACAGTCCTGTGCGAGGAAGATGAAATATCACAGCAGTCATCCTGCTGCAAAGCGGATAACTGAGGCCTTGACAACTATGTTGGTGTTAGACGTGCGTCCGGTATCCGCCATTAGTTCACAGGGAACTAGACAATTTATTGAGGCAGTGTGCCCCCGTTACCAAATACCATCTAGGTTCCACTTCTGTAGGCAGGCGATACCGAGAATGTACACGGACGTCAGAAAAAGACTCACCAGTGTCCTAAAAAATGCAGTTGTACCCAATGTCCACTTAACCACGGACATGTGGACAAGTGGAGCAGGGCAGGGTCAGGACTATATGACTGTGACAGCCCACTGGGTAGATGTATGGACTCCCGCCGCAAGAACAGCAGCGGCGGCACCAGTAGCAGCATCTCGCAAACGCCAACTCTTTCCTAGGCAGGCTACGCTTTGTATCACCGCTTTCAAGAATACGCACACAGCTAAAAACCTCTTACGGCAACTGAGGAAGATCATCGCAGAATGGCTTACCCCAATTGGACTCTCCTGTGGATTTGTGGCATCGGACAACGCCAGCAATATTGTGTGTGCATTAAATATGGGCAAATTCCAGCACGTCCCATGTTTTGCACATACCTTGAATTTGGTGGTGCAGAATTTTTTAAAAAACGACAGGGGCGTGCAAGAGATGCTGTCGGTGGCCAGAAGAATTGCGGGACACTTTCGGCGTACAGGCACCACGTACAGAAGACTGGAGCACCACCAAAAACTACTGAACCTGCCCTGCCATCATCTGAAGCAAGAAGTGGTAACGAGGTGGAATTCAACCCTCTATATGCTTCAGAGGTTGGAGGAGCAGCAAAAGGCCATTCAAGCCTATACAATTGAGCACGATATAGGAGGTGGAATGCACCTGTCTCAAGTGCAGTGGAGAATGATTTCAACGTTGTGCAAGGTTCTGATGCCCTTTGAACTTGCCACACGTGAAGTCAGTTCAGACACTGCCAGCCTGAGTCAGGTCATTCCCCTCATCAGGCTTTTGCAGAAGAAGCTGGAGACATTGAAGGAGGAGCTAACACGGAGCGATTCCGCTAGGCATGTGGGACTTGTGGATGGAGCCCTTAATTCGCTTAACAAGGATTCACGGGTGGTCAATCTGTTGAAATCAGAGCACTACATTTTGGCCACCGTGCTCGATCCTAGATTTAAAGCCTACCTTGGATCTCTCTTTCCGGCAGACACAAGTCTGCTGGGGTTGAAAGACCTGCTGGTGAGAAAATTGTCAAGTCAAGCGGAACGCGACCTGTCAACATCTCCTCCTTCACATTCTCCCGCAACTGGGGGTGCGAGGAAAAGGCTCAGAATTCCGAGCCCACCCGCTGGCGGTGATGCAGGGCAGTCTGGAGCGACTGCTGATGCTGACATCTGGTCCGGACTGAAGGACCTGACAACGATTACGGACATGTCGTCTACTGTCACTGCATATGATTCTCTCAACATTGAAAGAATGGTGGAGGATTATATGAGTGACCGCATCCAAGTAGGCACGTCACACAGTCCGTACTTATACTGGCAGGAAAAAGAGGCAATTTGGAGGCCCTTGCACAAACTGGCTTTATTCTACCTAAGTTGCCCTCCCACAAGTGTGTACTCCGAAAGAGTGTTTAGTGCCGCCGCTCACCTTGTCAGCAATCGGCGTACGAGGTTACATCCAGAAAATGTGGAGAAGATGATGTTCATTAAAATGAATTATAATCAATTCCTCCGCGGAGACATTGACCAGCAGCAATTGCCTCCACAAAGTACACAGGGAGCTGAGATGGTGGATTCCAGTGGGGACGAATTGGGGGACTGTGGATGGTGTCTGTAGATGCTGCAGGTGGAGGGGGGGCAAAAGTGGGGGTGGGGCCCGGATGGGGAAGAGTCGGGAGGTGCTGCGGGTGGGGGAGGGGCAGAGGAGTGGGGGATGCAGATTGGGGAGGGGTCCGGAGGCACTGCAGGTGGGGGAGGGGCAGGGGTGCCATGGGTGGGAGAGGGACAGGTGTGGGGATGTTGTGGATGGGTGAAGGGTTCCGGAGGTGCTGTGGGATGGGAAGGGGCGGGAGTGCTGGGGGTGGGGTAGGGGTCCGCAGGCACCATGGGTAGGGGAGGGGCAGGTACGGGTGGTGCGGCGCATAGGGAAGGAGGTCCGGAGGTGCTGCTGGTGGTGGAGGGGCAGGTGCAGGGGTGCCATGGGTGGGGGAGGGGGGGACCGCGGATGGAGGAGGGTGTCTGCAGATGCTGCGGGTGGAGGGGGGCAGGTGTGGGGGGAGACATATAAAGGGGGTGGATGGTGGAGGGGGCCTGGAGGTGCTGTGGGTAGTGAAGGGGCGGAGGAGTGGGAGCCGCGGGTGGTGTAGGGAGTCTGGAGGCGCAGCATGTGGGGGAGGGGTGGAGTGCCGCATGTGGTGGAGGGGAAGGTGCGGAGGTGTGGTGCATTGGGGAGAGCTCTGGAGGCGCTGCGGGTACTGTACCTGCCAAAAAGGTAGTTGGAGGGTATGCAGTAACAGGGCCAGGACAGGGGTGACAGGGTCAGAACAGGGTTGACAGGGCCAGGACAGGGGTGACAGGGTCAGAAAAGGGGTGACGGGGCCAGGACAGGGGCGACGGGGCCAGGACAGAAATGACAGGGACAGGATAGGGGTGACAGGCCAGGGTAGGGGTGGCAGGAACAGGACAGGGGTGACAGGGCCAGTATAGGGTTGACAGGGCAAGCACAGGGGTAACAGGGCCAGGATAGGGGTAACAGGGCCAGCATAAGGGTAACAGGGCCAGCATAAGGGTGACAGGACCAGCACAAGGGTGAAAGGGCCAGGATAAGGGTGACAGGGCCAGGATAAGGGTGGCAGGGCAAGGCCAGGGGTGACAGGGACATGACAGAACACAGGGCATGGGAGAGATTGGTATTAGGGACAAAACAGTGGTGACAGACAGATGTGTCTTACCGAAGTCACTGCTGCTGGCTGCTGCTGTTCTACTCCAACCTGTTGGGATCTGCTGCTGGTGGAGACTTGGCATGGCTGACTCTCTTAGGCTGGAGTTCTGCTTCCTCTGCCCGTCCGCATCCCTCCCCCCCTCCTCAGTCACACACCGCAGACCTCGCGCAGCTGCCGGGCACTGTGGTAAGGGGAGACTGGGAGTGACTGGTTAGCCCCCAGGAGATGCTGCGGCTAGAGGGAGGAGGGGGTCGGAGCCTGCAAGCAGCTCGGACTTCTGCAGCGTTACCCGCCGGCTAAAGTGTGTGAAGGAGCTGGGCGCACCTCACTGTGGGTGGCAGCGCTGCAGCTAGCGGTGGGGTTGCCGGGGCTGGAGATAACAGAGGCAGTACGGAACCTGCACAGCGGCAAGTGCCCCACAAAACTGCAGCTAAGAAGCGTGGAGTGTGCCAGAAAGTGACGCTCCTCCGCACCAGAGAGGGGGGGGGGGGTCAAGCACACAGTGAGCCGGTGCCCGTCTGTCTGTACGGCATACCCCCTCACACACCCCCATACCTCCCAAATGTCCCGATTTTCGCGGGACAGTCCCATTTTTTTGGGTCTGTCCCGCTGTCCCACCCGCGGGTCGCAGTGTCCCGCGGTAACTGGGGGGTTAGTTGGAAAGCTCCTGTACTCGCTGTTCTGCTTAGCAGAGCAGCGGTGAATAGTGGAGACAGAGGGAGAGGGGGCATCAGGGGGGGTTCCAGCAGCAGAGCCGGATTAAGGGGGGGGGGCAGGGGGTACGTACCGTTGGCCCCACAGTTTTAGGGGGCCCCCGGCTCGAGTAGCTCTGTCCCAGCTCAGAAGCTCCCCCCCCCCCCCCGTCCTGCCAGCAACAACGGCAGCATTGTGCTACTGTCAGCACATGCTGCTGCGTATTGGCAGGTCTGTGGTGTTGCAGGGAGGCAGCAGTCTCCCTGCTTTCTTCTGCCTGTGCGGGTGTGTAGAGGGGAGCGACCACCCCCTCTGGATTTACCCCTGGCTGAGGGGCCAAAATTCCATGTAAAAAACAAAACAAAAAACAACGGAATTTGCGTAAAGGGGCGTGGCCTCGCGTCACGCGATTAGGTCACGCCCCCAACCCACAGCAGGCACAGCAATGAGATAGGGCTCCCCTGTCTCAAGTGCCCTGGGCCCCCCGGACTCATAATCAGCCCCTGGGGGCATGCCAGCAGCTCACAGAGTGCTGGGCATGCCCCCTCACTGACGAAAACGGGGGCCCTCCCGTGAAGCCATGCCCCCTTTTCGCCGAGTGTGTGTCCCTCCTTCTGCCTGAAGAAAGCTCCTGCAGAAAGCTGGGAGGTGTGCACCGCTGCCTGTGCCATGCCCATACTATCTGCTTCTGCTCCTAGTCTCCTATATATTTGGCCAGATCTGTGACTCATATGACTAACTCCGCCCAGTGTTGTGACTCCGCCCAGCGTTAGCAAATGAATCACAAAGTCACAGATCTGGGCTATTATATAGGAGATTATGTTGCCATTTTAAAATAAGAACATTTCAAAAAGGTTTGTCTTCTGAAACTCCAATGAGACTACGATCAAAAGACTGGCAACTTGTTGAAATTTGCCGCATGGTGATATACTGTAACATAGCTATATATGTCAGGTGTACTGAGGACCTTAAATGTAGCAGTATCTGTTGTTGTTTTTTTTTTAAGAATTATTTTTATTGAGAAAATGTCATAAAAAACAACATAGACAAATAGCAGTATTTGTTTTTTTTTTAACCTATGTTCTTAATATTTATTTTAGGACTTGAAAATGTGTCCATATGTAGATTGGAATTGCAGATTTTGGGTGGAATTTATAATGCATAGCATGATGCATGTGACTCCTAGTACGTGCATTTGGTAGGGAGGCTGCCGCTACTCCTGTTCCTGGAGAGCAGAGGAGACAGCCAGTCCCTGAATCCTGGCACCTGTGCAATGGATCCGGCGACTGCGCATACGCAAACCCCCAGCTTCTATGGACTGCTCCGACTGCAAGGGCTTTCTACAGGTTTATCGCAGCCCGGTCTGGCAGTCCAGGAGTGAGGAAACACCTCCCAATGGGACTGCCTTGTGTGTCTGTAACTGACAGGTAGGGCTTCTAATAGTAAGTCACTGTCACAGTGAAGCCAGTGCAGTCACGGGTTCACTGAGCTGGGTGGCGGATTTTACCTGGGGGGGACTGCATAGGTAAAATCCGCCACTGATAATAAATATTTTTATATAGCTATTTTGTCCAATAGGACTCAAGGTGCATAAGTCAGGGGAGCTAGGTAATTTCATTTGGATAAATTATTAGGTTAACACCAACTATTCAAATTTACAATGAGCAAGATTTTAAAAAAGTGTATTTTTCCTAATGTTGTCTATGGATACCTCTGTAACACCATCTATACACAGTATATATATTGTACTGTGCAAGAAATTACTGTCAGATCAGGAAAAAAAATAATCAAACTGACGTTTGTTAAATTAAAGTTATTCTGGGATGTAGTTGGAATCCCGGCGGTCGGAATCCCGGTGGTCAAAATACCTACGCCGGAATCTCGACTGCCAGAATGCCAGCAGCGCCACCACAGCTATTCCCACTCCTGGTGTCCACGACAGCTATTCCCACTCCTGGTGTCCCTGCCGGCATTCTGACGGTCGGATTTCCGGCATCAGTATTTTGACTGCCGGGATTCCGACCGCCGGGATCCCGACTGCCGGCATCCCGTAACCAACCCATTATTCCCATCTATACAAATCATAACACATTTGAAAAGATTTTCCTATTTATGGCATCACAGTTAGTAGCTAAATTGGCCTTACCGACTTACAATAAACATATAGTGATATATTTCACAACTTGAAAACTTGCTTTCAAAATGTTTAACTGCATGCACAATGTTCTGTGTGGATCGTTGCCAAAGGTATTTGTTAAGGTTTGGCAAGTAAAGTTCAGTGCTCCACCTATTAAGAGTTAAGACACATTCATTTCACATGAACGCCTACAGTATAAGCTGATTTTTCTTTCAGTCATTAATCACATAGGAGCAAACTGAACACTCCTAGCAGTGACCACTCAAATATGATTCCCACATTATGGGGGTAATTCCAAGTTGATCGCAGCAGGAATTTTGTTAGCAGTTGGGCAAAACCATGTGCACTGCAGGGGAGGCAGATATAACATGTGCAGAAAGAGTTAGATTTGGGTGGGTTATTTTATTTCTGTGCAGGGTAAATACTGGCTGCTTTATTTTTACACTGCAATTTAGATTGCAGATTGAACACACCACACCCAAATCTAACTCTCTCTGCAAATGTTATATCTGCCCCCCCCCCCCCCCCCCCCTGCAGTGCACATGGTTTTGCCCAACTGCTAAAAAATTTCCTGCTGTGATCAACTTGGAATTACCCCCATGGTTTTGCCCAACTGCTAACAAAATTCCTGCTGCGATCAACTTGGAATTACCCCCTATCTGTATGTGTGTGGTACAGTAAAGTCACACAGATTAAAGGTTTATTCCCTTCCCCAGTAGTGTTTTACGCTTATTCCTTATTAAATCAACATACATGTGTAATGTTATTGTGAAGAATAGTTTAGCTCCAAGCACATATGCCACTCTTAAAGATTATAGAGTGGAAAAAATATCGTCTGTACTGAAAACAATCATATTCTGTCGTATCCATGCCTCTCCAGGAGGGACAAAATACTCTGCTCCTGGACTTTCCAGGCCCGTACACACCAGGCGATAAAGTAAACCACATCGCTCATTTTGACCCTTCCTGAGTGGTGTCATTTTTTTTTTTTATTGTCCAGTGTGTATACTGTAAACGATGAACAATGGGGGTAATTCCAATTTGATCGCAGCAGGATTTTTGTTAGCAATTGGGCAAAACCATATGCACTGCAGGGAAGGCAGATATAACATGTGCAGAGAGAGTTAGATTTGGGTGGGGTGTGTTAAATCTGCAATCTAATTTGCAGTGTAAAAATAAAGCAGCCAGTATTTACCCTGCACAGAAATAAAATAACCCACCCAAATCTAACTCTTTCTGCACATGTTATATCTGCCTCCCCTGCAGTGCACATGGTTTTGCCCAATTGCTATCAAAAATCCTGCTGCGATCAACTTGGAATTACCCCCAATGCGCGGCCCCGTGAGTCGTTAATGACTCTGTGTCGGCTGTGCATGTCACTCAAATTGGACTCATCATCCAAAGCTGCATGGGTTCTGGTATGAATGGTCGACCGTGTTAAGGCCGACATTCATTACGTCAACCACTATTGGTCAACATAGACATGGTCGACATGGACTAATAGTCGACACATGAAAATGGTCGACGGGGAACAGGTCGACATGGCTTTTTTAACTGTATTTGGTGTCATTTTTTCCGTAACATGACCAGGAACCACAATTAGTGTACCCCTTGCAGGGCTTGCTTTGCTCGCCATGCTACAGACAAGGTGCCTCGCTCTGCTACCGCAGCACTCAGCACAGGTTACCGTTCCCAATCGTAGTCCATGTGGATGGTAAAGTATGAAAAAGTAAAAAAAAATTTTTTTTTTAAAAAGCCATGTCAACCTTTTCATGTGTCGACCGTTTCCACGTGTCGACCATATGGCCATGTCGACCATGTCAATGTCGACCAATAGTGGTCGACCTAATGACTGTCGACCTTAACATGGTCGACCATCCAAACGGATACCAGCTGCATGCACAGCGTGTATACCCACGTCGGTGTGCTCGGGCTGGGAGGGGGGCACACTAGGTGATGTCACTCATGGACAGTGCCAGATTAAGGCCCACATAACAGGCCTATTGTGTTCTGCCTCAGGAGGAGTGTCCAATACCGTGGAGTGTGACTAGTTATGTGGTTGTGGGGTCTATATAGAGTGCAGTAATGTGTCCAGAACAAGATACTGAAAGTAAAGAACGCCTGTCCCTGCAGGTGAAACTTGATACATACTGGCGGTATATAATTTCTTATTGCCGTGATAAGGAGGACAAAGATCAGAGCTGACATAAACACTGTAGGTATGGGTGCTGGTATGGGCGTTGTCCAGCAAGACAGAGCGCACGTGAAGGCGGGGGGGGGGCTTGGGCAGAGCAGTAGATAGAGAGGGGCAGGGGTTAAGCGAGGCTTTCTGTCACCTGGGACAAACACTCAGCTCGGAGCCCACTCCCCTCCTTTCCCAGTAGATAGTTGTCACCTTCTACCTATATGACACCATATAATACAGAGAGCATTAAAGTGACCACCTTATAATAAGGCATATGGGGGGGTCATTCCGAGTTGATCGCTAGCTGCTTTTGGTCGCAGCGCAGCGATCAGGCTAAAAATCGGCACTTCTGTGCATTCGTATATGATGCACAGTGCGCACGCGCGACATACTTTCACAAAAGCCGATGCAGGTTTACACAAGCTCTAGCGACGCTTTTCATTCGCACTGCTGATCGTTGAGTGATTGACAGGAAGTGGGTGTTTCTGGGTGGTAACTGACTGTTTTCGGGGAGTGTGTGTAAAAACGCAGGCGTGCCAGAATAAAACGCAGGAGTGGATGGGGAAACGGGGGAGTGGCTGGCCGAACGCAGATCGTGTTTGTGACGTCAAAACAGGAACTATATAGTCTGAAGTGATCGCAAGGTAGGAGTAAGTCTCGAGCTACTCTGAAACTGCACAATTTTTTTTGGGAGCAGCGCTGCGATCCTTTCGTTCACACTTCTGCTAAGCTAAGATACACTCCCAGAGGGTG
Organism: Pseudophryne corroboree; assembly: GCF_028390025.1. Classification (NCBI taxonomy): domain Eukaryota; kingdom Metazoa; phylum Chordata; class Amphibia; order Anura; family Myobatrachidae; genus Pseudophryne; species Pseudophryne corroboree. The sequence goes on from NC_086448.1 coordinate 215,595,041, forward strand.
GCGGCTTAGCAGTTGCACTACTGCTAAAAGCAGCTAGCGAGCGATCAACTCGGAATGAGGGCCCTTATACAGAAAGCATCAGTAACCTCCATATAATGTAGAGAGCATTACAGTGACCACCATATAGTACAGAAAACATCAATGGCCACCAATCAATAAACCAAGTGATTGCCAGTGCCAAGCAATACAAAGATCATTGAAATGAGTGCCATATAGTACAGACAACACCAATAACCACTGTAAAATACAGATAACATCACAGCCACACAGGATTCGGTTAAGATCCTGGCAGTTGAAATACCAATGCTGGTATGTCGACACCGTCAGAATCCCAACATCAGAATCCCAACTGGGTCCGAAGACCGATGCCGGAACTATGACACCCGGGATCCCAACCGTTGTAAGTATCAGTGCAATGCTCGGGGAAGTGCCGGGGGAGAGGGTTGGGTTTAGCCGACATAGGGGGATTAGGCTGCGGGGGTGGGGGTTTAGGCTTAGTCACCACTGGGGAGAGTTAGGTTTAGGCACGAAGGGGGAAGGGTTAGGTTGTGGGACAGGTGGGGGTTAGGTTTAGGCTGTGGGAAGGGAGGGGTAGGGAACAGGGGTTAGTTTAGTAAACTCACCCCTGTTGGGATTTCATCCTTCAGGATGCCGGAAACGGTACAGATGGAGCCATCCTCATCTATCCCTTTAATAGGATTAATTGAGCCAGGGCAGTCGGATTTTATCCCCTGCTGTAATGACTTAATCCCCTGCTGTATTGTTCTCTCTTTATTGTATTGCAGCTGAGAACAATAGATGAAAGGCTTATGCTAATAAGCCTTGGTGCACCTAGGCACAGCAGAGAAGCCTAGATGAGTAAGGCTCCATCTGTATTTTGACTGCTGGCATCCCGTCCAGCGGTCATTCATACCGAACCCCACACACATGCACACACAGGGGTGTAACAAGGACTTTGTGGGGGATGCAGTCACTTTACCTCCAATCATAATCCCGACGGACTATATACCGACACCCATTGACCGATGGTCGAAATCCCGACAAGGTCTAAATACCGACACGGACTAAATACCGACATGTAAAATACCGACAAGGTCTAAATTAGAGATGAGCGGGTTCGGTTTCTCTGAATCCGAACCCGCACGAACTTCATGTTTTTTTTCACGGGTCCGAGCGACTCGGATCTTCCCGCCTTGCTCGGTTAACCCGAGCGCGCCCGAACGTCATCATGACGCTGTCGGATTCTCGCGAGACTCGGATTCTATATAAGGAGCCGCGCGTCGCCGCCATTTTCACACGTGCATTGAGATTGATAGGGAGAGGACGTGGCTGGCGTCCTCTCCATTTAGATTAGGAGAGAGAGAGAGAGATTGACCTGAGGCTGATACTGTAGAAGAGAGTGCAGAGTTTAGTGACTGACCACAGTGACCACCAGCAGTGCAGTTGTTTTATTTAATATATCCGTTCACTGCCTGAAAAAAACGGTACACACAGTGACTCAGTCACATACCATATCTGTGTGCACTGCTCAGCCCAGTGTGCTAAATGCCTGCATCATCTATGTATATATTATATATCTGACTGTGCTCAGCTCACACAGCTTATAATTGTGGGGGAGACTGGGGAGCACTGCAGTGCCAGTTATAGGTTATAGCAGGAGCCAGGAGTACAAGACAGTCACATACCATATCTGTGTGCACTGCTCAGCCCAGTGTGCTGCATCATCTATGTATATATTATATATCTGACTGTGCTCAGCTCACACAGCTTATAATTGTGGGGGAGACTGGGGAGCACTGCAGTGCCAGTTATAGGTTATAGCAGGAGCCAGGAGTACATATTATATTAAAATTAAACAGTGCACACTTTTGCTGCAGGAGTGCCACTGCCAGTGTGACTGACCAGTGACCTGACCACACTGACCACCAGTATAGTTAGTAGTATACTATATTGTGATTGCCTGAAAAAGTTAAACACTCGTCGTGTGACTTCACTTGTGTGGTGTTTTTTTTTTTATTCTATAAAAAACTCATTCTGCTGACAGACAGTGTCCAGCAGGTCCGTCATTATATAATATATATACCTGTCCGGCTGCAGTAGTGATATATATATATTTTTTATATCATTATTTATCATCCAGTCGCAGCAGACACAGTACGGTAGTTCACGGCTGTAGCTACCTCTGTGTCGGCACTCGGCAGTCCATCCATAATTGTATACCACCTACCCGTGGTTTTTTTTTCTTTCTTCTTTATACATACATACTACTACATCTCTTTATCAACCAGTCTATATTAGCAGCAGACACAGTACAGTACGGTAGTTCACGGCTGTGGCTACCTCTGTGTCGGCACTCGGCAGTCCGTCCATAATTGTATACCACCTAACCGTGTTTTTTTTTTCTTTCTTCTTTATACATACATACTACGACATCTCTTTATCAACCAGTCTATATTAGCAGCAGACACAGTACAGTACGGTAGTTCACGGCTGTGGCTACCTCTGTGTCGGCACTCGGCAGTCCGTCCATAATTGTATACCACCTACCCGTGGTTTTTTTTTCTTTCTTCTTTATACATACATACTACTACATCTCTTTATCAACCAGTCTATATTAGCAGCAGACACAGTACAGTACGGTAGTTCACGGCTGTGGCTACCTCTGTGTCGGCACTCGGCAGTCCGTCCATAATTGTATACCACCTAACCGTGGTTTTTTTTTCTTTCTTCTTTATACATACATACTACAACATCTCTTTATCAACCAGTCTATATTAGCAGCAGACACAGTACAGTACGGTAGTTCACGGCTGTGGCTACCTCTGTGTCGGCACTCGGCAGTCCGTCCATAATTGTATACCACCTACCCGTGGTTTTTTTTTCTTTCTTCTTCATACATACATACTACGACATCTCTTTATCAACCAGTCTATATTAGCAGCAGACACAGTACAGTACGGTAGTTCACGGCTGTGGCTACCTCTGTGTCGGCACTCGGCAGTCCGTCCATAATTGTATACCACCTAACCGTGGTTTTTTTTTCTTTCTTCTTCATACATACATACTACGACATCTCTTTATCAACCAGTCTATATTAGCAGCAGACACAGTACAGTACGGTAGTTCACGGCTGTGGCTACCTCTGTGTCGGCACTCGGCAGTCCGTCCATAATGGTATACTAGTATCCATCCATCTCCATTGTTTACCTGAGGTGCCTTTTAGTTGTGCCTATTAAAATATGGAGAACAAAAATGTTGAGGTTCCAAAATTAGGGAAAGATCAAGATCCACTTCCACCTCGTGCTGAAGCTGCTGCCACTAGTCATGGCCGAGACGATGAAATGCCAGCAACGTCGTCTGCCAAGGCCGATGCCCAATGTCATAGTACAGAGCATGTCAAATCCAAAACACCAAATATCAGTAAAAAAAGGACTCCAAAACCTAAAATAAAATTGTCGGAGGAGAAGCGTAAACTTGCCAATATGCCATTTACCACACGGAGTGGCAAGGAACGGCTGAGGCCCTGGCCTATGTTCATGGCTAGTGGTTCAGCTTCACATGAGGATGGAAGCACTCAGCCTCTCGCTAGAAAAATGAAAAGACTCAAGCTGGCAAAAGCACAGCAAAGAACTGTGCATTCTTCGAAATCCCAAATCCACAAGGAGAGTCCAATTGTGTCGGTTGCGATGCCTGACCTTCCCAACACTGGACGTGAAGAGCATGCGCCTTCCACCATTTGCACGCCCCCTGCAAGTGCTGGAAGGAGCACCCGCAGTCCAGTTCCTGATAGTCAGATTGAAGATGTCAGTGTTGAAGTACACCAGGATGAGGAGGATATGGGTGTTGCTGGCGCTGGGGAGGAAATTGACCAGGAGGATTCTGATGGTGAGGTGGTTTGTTTAAGTCAGGCACCCGGGGAGACACCTGTTGTCGGTGGGAGGAATATGTCCGTTGACATGCCAGGTGAAAATACCAAAAAAATCAGCTCTTCGGTGTGGAGGTATTTCAACAGAAATGCGGACAACAGGTGTCAAGCCGTGTGTTCCCTTTGTCAAGCTGTAATAAGTAGGGGTAAGGACGTTAACCACCTCGGAACATCCTCCCTTATACGTCACCTGCAGCGCATTCATAATAAGACAGTGACAAGTTCAAAAACTTTGGGTGACAGCGGAAGCAGTCCACTGACCAGTAAATCCCTTCCTCTTGTAACCAAGCTCACGCAAACCACCCCACCAACTCCCTCAGTGTCAATTTCCTCCTTCCCCAGGAATGCCAATAGTCCTGCAGGCCATGTCACTGGCAATTCTGACGATTCCTCTCCTGCCTGGGATTCCTCCGATGCATCCTTGCGTGTAACGCCTACTGCTGCTGGCGCTGCTGTTGTTGCTGCTGGGAGTCGATGGTCATCCCAGAGGGGAAGTCGTAAGACCACTTTTACTACTTCCACCAAGCAATTGACTGTCCAACAGTCCTTTGCGAGGAAGATGAAATATCACAGCAGTCATCCTACTGCAAAGCGGATAACTGAGGCCTTGGCATCCTGGGTGGTGAGAACCGTGGTTCCGGTATCCATCATTACTGCAGAGCCAACTAGAGACTTGTTGGAGGTACTGTGTCCCCGGTACCAAATACCATCTAGGTTCCATTTCTCTAGGCAGGCGATACCGAAAATTTACACAGACCTCAGAAAAAGAGTCACCAGTGTCCTAAAAAATGCAGCTGTACCCAATGTCCACTTAACCACGGACATGTGGACAAGTGGAGCAGGGCAGGGTCAGGACTATATGACTGTGACAGCCCACTGGGTAGATGTATGGACTCCCGCCGCAAGAACAGCAGCGGCGGCACCAGTAGCAGCATCTCGCAAACGCCAACTCTTTCCTAGGCAGGCTACGCTTTGTATCACCGGTTTCCAGAATACGCACACAGCTGAAAACCTCTTACGGCAACTGAGGAAGATCATCGCGGAATGGCTTACCCCAATTGGACTCTCCTGTGGATTTGTGGCATCAGACAACGCCAGCAATATTGTGTGTGCATTAAATATGGGCAAATTCCAGCACGTCCCATGTTTTGCACATACCTTGAATTTGGTGGTGCAGAATTATTTAAAAAACGACAGGGGCGTGCAAGAGATGCTGTCGGTGGCCAGAAGAATTGCGGGACACTTTCGGCGTACAGGCACCACGTACAGAAGACTGGAGCACCACCAAAAACTACTGAACCTGCCCTGCCATCATCTGAAGCAAGAAGTGGTAACGAGGTGGAATTCAACCCTCTATATGCTTCAGAGGTTGGAGGAGCAGCAAAAGGCCATTCAAGCCTATACAATTGAGCACGATATAGGAGGTGGAATGCACCTGTCTCAAGCGCAGTGGAGAATGATTTCAACGTTGTGCAAGGTTCTGATGCCCTTTGAACTTGCCACACGTGAAGTCAGTTCAGACACTGCCAGCCTGAGTCAGGTCATTCCCCTCATCAGGCTTTTGCAGAAGAAGCTGGAGACATTGAAGGAGGAGCTAACACGGAGCGATTCCGCTAGGCATGTGGGACTTGTGGATGGAGCCCTTAATTCGCTTAACAAGGATTCACGGGTGGTCAATCTGTTGAAATCAGAGCACTACATTTTGGCCACCGTGCTCGATCCTAGATTTAAAGCCTACCTTGGATCTCTCTTTCCGGCAGACACAAGTCTGCTGTGGTTGAAAGACCTGCTGGTGAGAAAATTGTCAAGTCAAGCGGAACGCGACCTGTCAACATCTCCTCCTTCACATTCTCCCGCAACTGGGGGTGTGAGGAAAAGGCTCAGAATTCCGAGCCCACCCGCTGGCGGTGATGCAGGGCAGTCTGGAGCGACTGCTGATGCTGACATCTGGTCCGTACTGAAGGACCTGACAACGATTACGGACATGTCGTCTACTGTCACTGCATATGATTCTCTCACCATTGAAAGAATGGTGGAGGATTATATGAGTGACCGCATCCAAGTAGGCACGTCACACAGTCCATACTTATACTGGCAGGAAAAAGAGGCAATTTGGAGGCCATTGCACAAACTGGCTTTATTCTACCTAAGTTGCCCTCCCACAAGTGTGTACTCCGAAAGAGTGTTTAGTGCTGCCGCTCACCTTGTCAGCAATCGGCGTACGAGGTTCCATCCAGAAAATGTGGAGAAGATGATGTTCATTAAAATGAATTATAATCAATTCCTCCGCGGAGACATTGACCAGCAGCAATTGCCTCCACAAAGTACACAGGGAGCTGAGATGGTGGATTCCAGTGGGGACGAATTGATAATCTGTGAGGAGGGGGATGTACACGGTGATATATCGGAGGGTGATGATGAGGTGGACATCTTGCCTCTGTAGAGCCAGTTTGTGCAAGGAGAGATTAATTGCTTCTTTTTTGGGGGGGGTCCAAACCAACCCGTCATATCAGTCACAGTCGTGTGGCAGACCATGTCACTGAAATGATGGGTTGGTTAAAGTGTGCATGTCCTGTTTTGTTTATACAACATAAGGGTGGGTGGGAGGGCCCAAGGACAATTCCATCTTGCACCTCTTTTTTCTTTTATTTTTCTTTGCGTCATGTGCTGTTTGGGGAGGGTTTTTTGGAAGGGACATCCTGCGTGACACTGCAGTGCCACTCCTAAATGGGCCCGGTGTTTGTGTCGGCCACTAGGGTCGCTAATCTTACTCACACAGTCAGCTACCTCATTGCGCCTCTTTTTTTCTTTGCGTCATGTGCTGATTGGGGAGGGTTTTTTGGAAGGGACATCCTGCGTGACACTGCAGTGCCACTCCTAAATGGGCCCGGTGTTTGTGTCGGCCACTAGGGTCGCTAATCTTACTCACACAGTCAGCTACCTCATTGCGCCTCTTTTTTTCTTTGCGTCATGTGCTGATTGGGGAGGGTTTTTTGGAAGGGACATCCTGCGTGACACTGCAGTGCCACTCCTAAATGGGCCCGGTGTTTGTGTCGGCCACTAGGGTCGCTAATCTTACTCACACAGTCAGCTACCTCATTGCGCCTCTTTTTTTCTTTGCGTCATGTGCTGTTTGGGGAGGGTTTTTTGGAAGGGACATCCTGCGTGACACTGCAGTGCCACTCCTAAATGGGCCCGGTGTTTGTGTCGGCCACTAGGGTCGCTTATCTTACTCACACAGTCAGCTACCTCATTGCGCCTCTTTTTTTCTTTGCGTCATGTGCTGATTGGGGAGGGTTTTTTGGAAGGGACATCCTGCGTGACACTGCAGTGCCACTCCTAGATGGGCCAGGTGTTTGTGTCGGCCACTAGTGTCGCTTAGCTTAGTCATCCAGCGACCTTGGTGCAAATTTTAGGACTAAAAATAATATTGTGAGGTGTGAGGTATTCAGAATAGACTGAAAATGAGTGGAAATTATGGTTTTTGAGGTTAATAATAATATGGGATCAAAATGACCCCCAAATTCTATGATTTAAGCTTTTTAGTGTTTTTTTAAAAAAACACCCGAATCCAAAACACACCCGAATCCGACAAAAAAAATTCGGTGAGGTTTTGCCAAAACGCGGTCGAACCCAAAACACGGCCGCGGAACCGAACCCAAAACCAAAACACAAAACCCGAAAAATTTCAGGCGCTCATCTCTAGTCTAAATACCGACATGTAAAATGCCGACAGGTCGAAATACCGACACAAGTTTTTCATGATTTTTTTCATTAAAACCGACTTGTTCATACTTTACCGTCCCAGTGGACCTGGAGGGGGAATATAATAGTGTGCCCGAAGCATGGCGAGCGCAGCGAGCCATGCGAGGGGACGCGGTACACTCTATATGGTGTCCATGTTGATTTATGTCGACATACACACAAAAAACATCAAAAAATGCATGTCGGTATTTTGACCTGTCGGCATTTTACATGTCGGTATTTAGACCTTGTCGGTATTTTACATGTCGGTATTTAGTCCGTGTCGGTATTTAGACCTTGTCGGGATTTCGACCATCGGTCAATGGGTGTCGGTATATAGACCGTCGGGATTATGATTGGCGGGATTTCATACCGATCCCCTTTGTGGGCCACAATGCAATATTCTGAAGGGGCCCACCAATGGCATGAATAGATCTCCCCATTGCCACATTGACATAATATGTTAACACACATGTCCTGCTGAAATTAATAGATCTTCCCACTGCCACAACATTGACAGGACTATATACAGGACTATATATTTACATATGTGACACCCCACCGCATCCCACCTGACTGTGGATTCCCTACTTATTGTTATTAGACTCTTGGTGAAAAAATATTTGTATATATATGTATATACATATAATAGCACAGACGCTCTGTGCAATATAAACTGTATACATTGGTGACAGTGGAAAAATGGGTGCCTGTGGCCACATATAGTGCATACTGCTGGCAGTAGATGGACAGGTGCAGGGAGCCAGCGCGTGGTTAAAAAAGACTGTTGTATTGAACCCACGCGCCGGCTACACGAAGACTCGTGCCCTCGGGCAGCCGTTAAGGAGGAAAGAAAAACTGCGCACTTACCCCGGAGGTCCCGAGAAGAAGAGAAGCAGGACTGCGTGGCTCCGGTCGTTTAATCACCAGCGTGGCACAGAGAGTGAAATTCCCCGCATCACCCGACAGGCAGCCCAGAGAAGAGAGAGTCGGGCCCAGGCAAAACACAACTACCCGAGCGGTGAGCCAGACAGTGGTGCAGAGCGGAGGTGCGGCTGACAGCCTGCAGTCACGCCGGGAGGAGGTGCGGAGGCGGGCTGGAAGGCGGAGCGGCTGCTGACTGACAGTCGGGAATAGTAGCGGAGGGTGGCCCTATCACCAGAATAGCGGGTCGGAAGGCGGAGCAGCTGCTGACGGACAGGGACGGCCAAGGAGAGCAGCGGTGGGCGGCCCTGTTACCAGAGCAGGCGGTGCAGGGGCAGCAGCTGGAGTCCCTAATAAGGTACTTAACACGAACTCTCACAGCATCCCCATCAGCAGCTCAGTCCCCCAATATCAGCTGTCTCTATACCACAACCTTTGCTAGATATTAGGAGAGACATTATGAAGTCCTTGGCCATATATATGTTATAGATGTTCTGCAGCTTTAATCCATCCCAGGAAATATAGGACCCATAAACTCCTACCCAAACTAAGAGACAGAGATCTATATGTAAAACTCCTATCCTATTGAACTTTCCTGAAGGATGACGAGTGCTGTATGACAGTAGTCACCAATGAACTTATACTGCCCCATGTATATATATATATAGACTACATACGATTGGTCAGGAGGAAAGGTCATACAAAGGAGTTTAGACTAACAGAGTATCCGCTACAGCATCCTCAACCTCTGTGTATTCGTCTCAGCAGTAGCTAGGAATATTCTTCAGCAAGAATCTAATAGTGATCGTTGCCAGCCAAGAATTCATTAGCTATTATTACCTGACGTGAGGTTACCACTGACGCCATGATCAGCTAAGAAGTGACGCCTTACGTAGTTGTTGGTGGCTACAGCAGAGTACCGATAGAACTAGAACAGGATTACAAAAGAAACCTAAATTATCATAGACGATTCGTCCAGCTAAAGTTACGAGGTCTACATGAGGATAGGGATTCTTAATCAGACCCAACTAGTCCCGTTTAACCTTGCTAGGAACTAGGGGCGGAGGTTTCACCCAGAGGATACCACAAACCCGTTACTGAGATACATATTGGCTTTATTGTGGCCCACTTAGTAGCTTTATTTGCCAACCCCTACGAGACACAGCACCTATTCCCAGTGACTCAGACTTACCGGAGTGTCATTATCAACGTACTACCCAAATGTGCACCAACGAAAGGTAGAGTACTCTAACAGATCGGGACATTATATTGGGGATAAGGTAGCTACCTAAACAGTTGGCAGCAGCCATACTGGTCTACTCGTTTTGTAGAGGAAGTATAAGTGTCTTGCTTTCTTTAGTTGATAGAGAAGGTAAATTACATGTTGATTCACTTGAAATTTATTGTATAGTAAATGTTGTGCGGATTTACCTTACCTCTTTGTATTTAGGGGACCCGATACAGCAGAGAGTCGTTACGAAGATAGACAAGGGTTCCAGTATAATAAATATTATTTCAATGGGTTGCATTGTTGTTGACACTTTAGGTTGTGTTGTTAGAGTTAGATAATCCCATTCTTGCGAGTGTCTTAAATTCTTTTTGTTGTAAAGAATCAACATCATTAAATACGTTGCTTAGAACCAGCCTTCATCGCTGACCAGTGTGGAATTCTTACGATACGTTGGATTAGGACGAGAAGGGAAAACAACGGAAAACTTGCAGATTCTAAGGTAATGGAGTAATCAATATATAACTACCGGAGGAACAATAGAAGATTACAGTGAAGTCACACTAGTAATTACGTGACCTACACATACCCCAAAAAGTATTACACATACACCCACCGCGACTGACATTAACAGTTCTCTCGAGTTCACAGTGAGTTACAAAACACTCACACAACTCGTCGTCAGGCAGCTCCTCTCCCCTTTATCATGTCACTGGCTGGCCAGGGAATGCTGAGAGCATTAGTCTCTCCCAGCAGCAGGCTCCTCCTCACCAGTAGAAAGAAATCAGGCATGTCACTGACTCGCACCCATCTGTGTTCGTAATAGTGTATTTGCCGCTGTCAGTAACATACTCTCCAACTGTACCTTTTTAGCAGGTACAGTACCTTTTTTTTATGGTCTGTACCGATTTTTGGCTCTCCAAACTTCCAGTGAAAGTATAGGAAAAGGGGCGACACGTGGCCACACCCCCTTTCCTAATTTGTTCCGATTTTTATGTATAAAATGTTGGAGGGTATGCAGTAAGTTAGCCTGTGGCTGCCGGCTCTCCTGTGAGGAAGTGCAGAAGAGCCAAGAAAGTAGAGCCGCCGTTCGTGGCTGCAGCTCCCCCACGGAGGGGGCACGCTAAAACACTATGGTGCAGGGTGGGCTTGTAAATCCTTCCTCTGCGCCGACATATTTATTTGACACTTGGGCCTGCAAGGACTGACGGCCAGGGAGTGATTGTGGTGACAGCCCGACAGGGGATTGGTGGGCGGGTCTTTGGACAGCCAATTGCAGTGCTGCTGGAGTGGAGTCTGGAAAACACATTACAGCACACCAATCCTGTGGGCCTATTTTGATGAATGGCTTGGAGCTGCAGCTCCATCGCCCCCCCCCCCCCCCTCCCCCCCCTTAATCAATCTGGCCCTGCTCATGGAGCACATTGCTTAGTGAGTACTGCACCTTAAATCTATGATTGCCGACACCTGTTTTGAAGAAGTTAATTGATAAGAAAGGTGTTTCCCCACAGATGATGGCTTTCATACAGTAAGAGGGATGTCCAGGAACAGACCATTCTGTCACTGCTGGAGACGGTCATGTTGGGAGGTATGCGTATCTAAGAAAAACAAACCTTCCTGCAAGGCAATGTTTCCTGCAGACAGACTTCTTCCGAGAGGGTATGATGTAACATGTTTCTTACTGTCTGCTGCATCTGACTGACTCTCAGGCATAGATCCTTCGGATGGTCGACACGCATTAGGTCGTCAGCTTCAAAGGAGTACAAAAGGTTGACATGACAATGGTCGACACACCTATGTTCGAAACCTTTTTTTTATTTAAACTTTTTCATACCACAATGGTTCCCAAACTGTGTGCCGTGGCACCCTGGGGTGCCGTGAGGCTCTTGCAGGGGTGCCCTGAGTTGGTGGTCTAGGACCAAGTCAAATTATTTATGGTCAATGTAATAAGCAAAAACAGTGCTTGTGGTTGCCAGTCATAAAATATGCGGGCAAACAAAAGCAAATCCTGCCGTTCACTGCATAACTGACCTAAGGATAATATATAAACATAATTTACTTAATTTGAAAAAAAATAAAAAATGTTTTAATAAGAAACTTTTGGTCTAGGGTTGCCGTAAGAAATTTGCGATGCTCTAGGGTGCCGTGATTCAAAAAAGTTAGAGAACCGCTGCTTTGCCATCCACGTAGACTATGATTAGGAAAAGTAACCTTGCCCGAAGCATGGCGAGCGAAGCAAGCCCACGAAGGTACACGTTTCCACTAATTTGGCTTTTACATATTTAAACATACAAAATGACACACACAAAAAATGGTCAACCATTTTTGTGTCAACCATTTTCATGTTGACCTTTTCACTGTGTTGACCTTTTGTACCTGTCAAACTTTTCAGTTATCTACCTTTTACATGCTGACCAATTGGCCCTGTTGACCTTTTGGCCTCGTAGACCATGTGAATGTCGACCATATGGGATTGACCTAGTGACTGTTGACCTAAGACTGGTCGACCTAATGATCCACACATGTCTTCATACATTATTGCTGGAGTATTTTACCTATTGCAGAAGTCTCGGCACCAGGTCCAGAGCGTCTATGCTAGCGCTGGGCATCTTTTTGCATCTTTTTACCCAAAAATGTGTCTTAGTTGCACACAGATATAAGTGTAGCATATAAAATACATCAGCACAGTCTCAGGGGTGCATCTAAGTTACATCACATTGCGACTAAGATCCACCTTTAGGTAGAAAGACGCAAAAACATGCCCGGCCCTAGCAGAGTTGCATCGGAACCTGGTGAATCGCTTGCACCAGGCATCTCGCGTCACATGGCATACTGAGGCTAGTTTTATAAGGGCACAACTGTATATTAATGCAACCTGAGTATTACTACTGTAATAAGTAGAATTCCTCATTGTTTCTAGATTCATGTTATAACCTGTGTATTTTCATGGTGGTATTGGGTGCATTGCTTTGGTTATGTGATTGGACCGTGGCTCTTATCATGACCCGGCAAGTCACACCATCCTACCAGTGGCGTAACTCCTGGATGCAATGGAAGCATTTGCCCCCGGGCACAAGCGATCAGGGCGTCCCAACAAGGAACACCCAGGGGGACCATCTGCTACCACTGATAGCATTGCAGTTTTCCTTTTTTTATTGTCTTTAATTCTGTAAGGAGAGAGAGTGTGTGTGTGTGTGTGTGTGTGTGTGTGTGTGTGTGTGTGTGTGTGTGTGTGTGTGTGTGCGTGTGTGTGTGTGTGGGGGAGTGTAGATCAGATGCTTTCTGGAACACTATTCTAGGATTCTGAGAATGCAGCAGGAGAATTCCCTGTAACGCACTCCCTGCAGTGCAGAGCTTCCCCTGATCTCAGCACAAGAATCAGAAGAGCATGTGCCGAGCTTTGATTGGTTGTGCTCGGCGTGTGCTGATTAGAAGAACCCCTGATTGGAGGAGAATGTCACAGCATGGACCCTGTCTGCAAGTATTCAGCCTGCGTCCTCTGTCTCCACAGTTCCTGCATACCCTCCAACATTTTACACATAAAAATTGGTACAAATTAGAAAAGGGGCGTGGTCACATGTAAAGTGGGCGTAGCCACACCCCTTTTTCTATACTTTCAATGGAAGTTTGGAGAGCCAAAAATCAGTACAGACCATAAAAAGAAGGTACTGTAAGACACACACCGCAATGACCCTGAGACATTATACCACATACCACAATGCCCGTGATATAGTATACAACACACCGTAATGCCTGACACATTATGACACACATCGCAATGTCCGTAATGCCTGTGACACATACCGCAATGCCTGTTATACCCTATGCCACATACCGCAATGCCCGTTATACATTATGCCACACTGCAATGCCCCTGAGACATTATACCACATACCACAATGCCCGTGATATAGTATGCCACACACCATTATGACACACACCGCAATGTCTGTGATACATTATGCCACACCGTAATGCCCATTACACATTAAGTCCTACAGTAAGGCTTCTAATTACTTTTAAATTACCTGCTCGTTGCCAGGGGTTTCATGCTCTTGGTTCCATGCACGGTGCCAGGGGTTTTCATGCTCAGGGTGTCATGCTCGTTGCCAGGGGTTTCATGCACTGGGTGTCATGCTTGTTGCCAGGGGTTTCATGCACTGGGTGTCATGCTCGTTGCTAAGGGGTAGTGCTTGTTGCTAGGGCCGTGCTCCCAGTGCCACATATGCCCCCAGTGCCAGATATTCCCCCACAGTGCCAGGTACTCACATGCCCCCAGTGCCAAATATAGTCCCCCCCCCATGTGCCAGGTACACATATACCCCCCAGTGCCACATATGCCCCCAGTGCCAGATATTCCCCCACAGTGCCAAGTACTCACATGCCCCCAGTGCCAAATATAGCCCCCCCATGTGCCAGGTACACATATGCCCCCCACCATGCCACATATGCCCCCAGTGCCAGATATTCCCCCACAGTGCCAAGTACTCATATGCCCCAGTGCCAAATATAGCCCCCCCCATGTGCCAGATACACATATACCCCCCCCAGTGCCACATATGCCCCCTCAGTGTCACATAAGCCTCCTCCCCCTGTGCTGCATATGCTCCCCCAGTGCTCCTCCCCCCCGGCTCCCCCGCTGTTTTGTGATGGAGAGACATGGAGGGTGCAGCGTGCGCCTCTCCTGTGTCCTTCCTGGGTCTCCAGCGGGTCTGTTAAAGGAAGTGCCGGTTCTTGAGCCAATCAGAGCTCACGAACGGCACTTCCTTTATTAGACCCGCTGGAGACCCAGGAGGAACACAGGAGAGGCGCGCGCTGTGCCCTCCGTGTCCCTCCTTACAGCAGCGGAGGGTTAGTGAGAGCAGATTGACATGCGGACGCTCGTCCGCATGTCAATCTGCGCTAAAGCAGTGGCGGCGCCCCCGTAGCCCCTCGCCCCCAAGCCACCGCGAGGGCTGCGGGGGCAGTAGTTACGCCACTGCTCCCTGCCCAGCATCTGGCTATCCCACACTCTCTCTACCTAGCATCTGGCTGTCCCACACTCTCTCTGCTCAGCATCTGGCTCTATCTCTCCTCTCTTTCTGCGGGATGTACTAAACGGAAAATGCGGTAAACCCCCGTTTACTGCATTTTCCGAATGTATTAACCCCCGGCCATCAGGACAGCACAGCGGAAGGGTTCGCCAGCTTTTGTTAGCGATACACCATAGAAGTCTATGGGCTTCTCTCAGCTGCGCTGGTGTAAGGATCTCCCAGCATGCCCCATGACCGCCCCTGTAAATCTGCAGCATGCGTAGACTGACTCCCGGGGCTGAAACCCGGAAGTCAGGGTGCTGCCGGGATTCGCGAAGGACAGCTTTTATCGGAAGAGCTGTCCTTCGCAATCCTAATCACATATGCGATTAGCATCATGACGAATCGCGTCGATGGGTGGCGATGTCTCTTACATACCGCCCTTTGTCTCCTTTTTACTTTCTCTATCAATTCTATACTCTATCCTTCTTCCACCATTTTCCAACAACACCCACTTTTCCTTTGTTCCCTTACCAACTTCACTGTTCCTTTTACCTTTCACCTTCTCCCACCTCCTATTTTTCTTATTCCTCTTCTGCTCTCGTCACGCCTTACATTCTTCCTCCGCTTCCTGTGAAGTTAACAAAGCCTTGGTGGCTGCCTACCAGAAGCAACATGGATGAAAGGAAGACCAACATCATATGTCACACCACCACCCTACATCCGGTCCGCACAGTGCTCTGGAGTGGAGTCTGCACTCTACACTGATGCTGCAGTCGCTGCTGGACTGCCGAATCCGATGCCGCCTGCACTGCAGCTGAAGGCGGGGAGTGACTAAGAACTACTCCCTCTCATCTTCTTCACTAAACTGACGTCAAGTAAATCTTCTGTGGGGGGCTGGGACAGTTAATATATATATATTTTTTTTTTTTTTCAGTTGGGGACAATGTTTTACATTGTTTTTCTGTGGGGGACATTGTGTGTACTAATTAAAAAAAAAACTTTTATGGCCTTATTTATTATCATTTGCTGCCATCCCCTGAAAATAAAGATTCCTTATTGCTGCAATTTGCAGCAATAGGGAATCTTTACATCTTTACTTGCCCAGATGTACCAGTAGCAAGTTGTCGGGAATGGGCTCAGATAGGAACCAGTCTTGGCTACCACTGAAAAGTAATGTGATTTGCAATGTGATCACATTACTTCCTCCCTTGCCCCTTCAGCTGAGCTGCTGTCCATTCACCACCGAATGCCGGGGGTATGTGGGTGTGTTTGTGGGTGGGAGCACCACTGTCTATTTTGCCTCTGGTATCAACTTACGTCCCTGCATCCAATGTGGATCACTAACGTGTCCATGATTTCTCCCGTGCTCCTGCCCAACTTAGGAATGCATAGCTATGGAGCAGCTGTCAGACTGGAACTCATAGCTATGAAGCAGCTATCAGACTACTAACCAGCCTCCAATATTTTAAACGCTCTTTTAAAACTCACCTTTTCATCCACGCATACCAGTCCATCTCCTAAGTCATCCCAGATGGGCCCACCCTTCCAATTTCTACATCCTTATACGGGTCACCCTTTCCTGTGTCAGCCCCTCTCCTTAAGATTGTAAGCTCTGACACGAAGGGCCCTCCTCCTGCTTGTAGTCGTGCCTAGCCCCATCTTATCTACCTGCGTATCCTTGTCTCTTACCTCCTGCAGGTTCTATTGTTATCTTTTATTATATCTTATTAACAGAAGATTGCATTTCTGCTAAAGATCTGAACTAGTTCTGTGTTGTGCTCTCCAGGTTGTCGCTTTTTGTCTGGTCTGTGTACTGTTTATTTTTTGTACAGTATGGGCGGTATTCAATTATTTTCACCCCCTTCCACACCCGTTCTGTTTGTGCTGATGTGTGTGGTATAATCATTTCAGTTCGCTACTCCTGGGGTAGCGAGGGTGCCCAACCCTTTACGCAGCTAAACCTGATTACTATGGGCGTGATATGTGTGACAATGTGGATCACTTTAGAAAGGAGATAGAGCGTGATATATCATTTGAAAACCGCCCTATACGCGCATTTTACTGCACTGTGGTTTTATAAGCAATACTAATAATGATGATATTAATAATAACTGCCCACCATTGGACATTTTAGAAAAATAAACTTGTTTACAAATAGGCTTCATTTTCTGCACATTTTTCTAGTTGATTAAAAATAAGACTGCATTTGCTAACAATAGCGGAGAGCCTTACGCTGCTTGATGTCTGCGGTAAAAATATCAGACACAGGAGCCCATTTATCAACGAGTGATAAAACTCGTATATGATAAATGGTGCTCCAGCCAATTGATCCCAACTGTCATTTTTCAGTACGGAGCGGAACACATGACAGTTAGGAGCTGATTGGTTGGAGCACAATTTATTATATGCAGCGAGTTTTATCATTCACAACAAGTTTTATCACTCGTTGATCTATGGGCTCCTCAATTTACTAACTGTAAAAACTGTGCGCAGTAACTAGTGCCAATATTCCTTTCTTTTAGAATGGGACTGTAACAGCTGCTCGGGGCTGAATTAAGGGACATATGAAGCAGAGAAGTGTAGAGCAGTTCCGTGAAGGTGAGGCCAGTGCTATGTAGGAGTGGCCAGTGCCATTCCTCCCATCTCTGCCCGGCATCTGTCGTCCGACTCTCTCTGCCCAGCATCTGGTTGTTCCTCCATTGCTCTGCCCAGCATCTGGCTGTCCCACACTCTCTACCAAGCATCTGTCTCACCTTTACAATGTCTCCCTAAATATTTAAAAGTATTAAAAAAAATCATAATTTTGTGAGCAAAATATAATTGCAATTTTTAAAGCTTATGAATTACGACAGTGTTGCCAGCTGGTGGCTGGTCATTAGGGCTGTCTTCACAAATTGTGGGACTCGGGACAGATAAAAGAGGCAGCCCCCCTTCCCACACACACACACACACACACACACACACACACACACACACACACACACACACACACACACACACACACACACACACACACTAGCTTATCTATTCCGCCACAGTGATCCACCCCCCTATGTGACATCACAAATAGATTTATTTCACCAATATATCCGTATTCGCTGTATTTGCACATACTGAAAATTCTATGTGCAATATACCTACCAAACATTATATACAGTAGATATGCTTTTCTTGAAAAAGTCCCGGAAACGACAATGCCACAGTATATTGTATTTATATTTGTAACGGAAGTTGTCTCGCAGTGGTATTACCTTTGCGAATAAACACGTATCACTATCTATGCTAACCGCAAATGCATTTTCTCCCAATCCCTGCCCACTTCACAAAAGAGAAGGCAGGATGTGGGAGGAGTACACTATTCTGGGTTCCAGGGGTACTACTTGTAAATCATGGGTCTCCTGCAATTTCCAGGAGAGTAAGCAGTCTCGATTTGCAGTCCCATGGTAGAAAACATCTCCTGGCACTGCCTGTCTGGTGTGCGATTAGCAGAAAGCACTTACATTGTGAAACACTTAATGGGACCTCACTGGTAGTGGCTGATTTTAGTGTAGGGGTCTGCAGCCTGTAGGGAAATTCCACTACTGGCACTAAACAATACAACTAATCAGCAATTTGTTTGTTTGACATACAGGAAGTTACAGGGATGAAAGCAAATGTCTCATTGGTTAACATAAATTGTTGAGGTTTCACTCCTTGGTATTACGCAAGTCAAGGATTACTTTTATATAGAACAGTGAGAATCGTTGTCACCTTTTTAGAATCATTAACTAACAGTAATATTTGATTAAAGCATTTGACATTTCTCCATCAAGAAAGTACCTGTGATTTATGCAGCCAGAAGATATATTACCCTGACACCTCCCATCCTGCATTTACCTGATTAATAGAACCCTCATTGAATATATTTCATTAAATATTCTTATTTGAAATTTGTCACAATGACAAAAAAACCCTGCAAATCATCTTATCAGAAGAAGGCAAAACACACCACACAATTGAATGTTTTCTGAAAGCCATACAGAAAATCTGTTTATTTATTGTAAGCTAAATGTCCAAAATAACTTAGCAATTTTACATAATTAAGCAGAAAGAAGCGGGCAGATGGCCTATTGTTCAGTGATATGAAAGCAAATTCATTTAGGTAGAACCACTTACATTAGAGTAAAAATGTTTTTATACAAATATCTACAATTATGCCATGATATAAACTGAATAAAAAATAAGCGTCTGAAGTTACTTTCTGACTTTTAGAATGTAAATGGATAATAGAAACAATATGCCAGGTAATGTGTGCAGGTCGTGTGTTATAGAGAATATAAAGGCAGGTGATGTTTGTCATTATTCATACTGTATATCCAGGAAGAATGAATGGGTGTAGTACGGGTGACTGGCAGTCTCCTGACCGCCGGTCACCTTACCGACGCCGGGATCCCGGCAGCATACCGACGCCGGGATCCTGGCGGGGAGCGGCGAGTGCAGCAAGCCCCTTGCGGGCTCGCTGTGCTCGCCACACTGCGGGCTCGGTGGCGACCTGCGGTCGCCACGGGTTCTATTCCCACTCTTTTGGTGTCGTGGACACCCACGAGTGGAAATAGTCCCTGTTGGTCGGCATGCCGACCATCGGGATAGTGAGCCGTCGGGCTCACGGAGGAGGTCATGTGACTGTCGGTCAGCCGACCGGCGGTCACATGACTACCACCCGAATGAATATGCGACTAGAGATGTGCACCGGAAATTTTTTCGGGTTTTGTGTTTTGGTTTTGGGTTCGGTTCCATGGCCGTGTTTTGGGTTCGAACGCGTTTTGGCAAAACCTCACCGAATTTTTTTTGTCGGATTCGGGCGTGTTTTGGATTCGGGTGTTTTTTTCAAAAAACCCTAAAAAACAGCTTAAATCATAGAATTTGGGGGTCATTTTGATCCCAAAGTATTATTAACCTCAATAACCATAATTTCCACTCATTTTCAGTCTATTCTGAACACCTCACACCTCACAATATTATTTTTAGTCCTAAAATTTGCACCGAGGTCGCTGGATGACTAAGCTCAGCGACCCAAGTGGCCGACACAAACACCTGGCCCATCTAGGAGTGGCACTGCAGTGTCACGCAGGATGGCCCTTCCAAAAAACATTCCCCAAACAGCACATGACGCAAAGAAAAAAAGAGGCGCAATGAGGTAGCTGTGTGAGTAAGCTAAGCGACCCTAGTGGCCGACACAAACACCTGGTCCATCTAGGAGTGGCACTGCAGTGTCAGGTCGGATGGCCCTTCCAAAAAATACTCCCCAAACAGCACATGACGCAAAGAAGAAAAAAAAGAGGCGCAATGAGGTAGCTGTGTGACTAAGATAAGTGACCCTAGTGGCCGACACAAACACCTGGCCCATGTAGGAGTGGCACTGCAGTGTCACGCAGGATGGCCCTTCCAAAAAACACTCACCAAACAGCACATGACGCAAAGAAAAAAAGAGGCGCAATGAGGTAGCTGTGTGAGTAAGCTAAGCGACCCTAGTGGCCGACACAAACACCTGGCCCATCTAGGAGTGGCACTGCAGTGTCAGGCCGGATGGCCCTTCCAAAAAATACTCCCCAAACAGCACATGACGCAAAGAAGAAAAAAAGAGGCGCAATGAGGTAGCTGTGTGACTAAGATAAGTGACCCTAGTGGCCGACACAAACACCTGGCCCATCTAGGAGTGGCACTGCAGTGTCACGCAGGATGGCCCTTCCAAAAAATACTCCCCAAACAGCACATGACGCAAAGAAGAAAAAAAAGAGGCGCAATGAGGTAGCTGTGTGACTAAGATAAGCGACCCTAGTGGCCGACACAAACACCTGGCCCATCTAGGAGTGTCACTGCAGTGTCACGCAGGATGGCCCTTCCAAAAAACACTCCCCAAACAGCACATGACGCAAAGAAAAATGAAAGAAAAAAGAGGTGCAAGATGGAATTGTCCTTGGGCCCTCCCACCGAGCCCTCCCACCCACCCTTATGTTGTATAAACAGGACATGCACA
The DNA here is from genome assembly GCF_028390025.1 of Pseudophryne corroboree. Classification (NCBI taxonomy): domain Eukaryota; kingdom Metazoa; phylum Chordata; class Amphibia; order Anura; family Myobatrachidae; genus Pseudophryne; species Pseudophryne corroboree. The sequence goes on from NC_086448.1 coordinate 215,615,893, forward strand.
CTTTAACCAACCCATCATTTCAGTGACAGGGTCTGCCACACGACTGTGACTGAAATGACGGGTTGGTTTGGACCCCCACCAAAAAAGAAGCAATTAATCTCTCCTTGCACAAACTGGCTCTACAGAGGCAAGATGTCCACCTCATCATCATCCTCCGATTCATCACCGTGTACATCCCCCTCCTCACAGATTATCAATTCGTCCCCACTGGAATCCACCATCACAGCTCCCTGTGTACTTTGTGGAGGCAATTGCTGCTGGTGAATGTCTCCATGGAGGAATTGATTATAATTCATTTTAATGAACATCATCTTCTCCACATTTTCTGGAAGTAACCTCGTACGCCGATTGCTGACAAGGTGAGCGGCGGCACTAAACACTCTTTCGGAGTACACACTTGTGGGAGGGCAACTTAGGTAGAATAAAGCCAGTTTGTCCAAGGGCCTCCAAATTGCCTCTTTTTCCTGCCAGTATACGTACGGACTGTCTGACGTGCCTACTTGGATGCGGTCACTCATATAATCCTCCACCATTCTTTCAATGGTGAGAGAATCATATGCAGTGACAGTAGACGACATGTCCGTAATCGTTGTCAGGTCCTTCAGTCCGGACCAGATGTCAGCATCAGCAGTCGCTCCAGACTGCCCTGCATCACTGCCAGCGGGTGGGCTCGGAATTCTGAGCCTTTTCCTCGCACCCCCAGTTGCGGGAGAATGTGAAGGAGGAGATGTTGACAGGTCGCCTTCCGCTTGACTTGACAATTTTCTCACCAGCAGTTCTTTGAACCCCTGCAGACTTGTGTCTGCCAGAAAGAGAGATCCAACGTAGGTTTTAAATCTAGGATCGAGCACAGTGGCCAAAATGTAGTGCTCTGATTTCAACAGATTGACCACCCGTGAATCCTTGTTAAGCGAATTAAGGGCTCCATCCACAAGTCCCACATGCCTAGCGGAATCGCTCAGTGTTAGCTCCTCCTTCAATGTCTCCAGCTTCTTCTGCAAAAGCCTGATGAGGGGAATGACCTGACTCAGGCTGGCAGTGTCTGAACTGACTTCACGTGTGGCAAGTTCAAAAGGTTGCAGAACCTTGCACAACGTTGAAATCATTCTCCACTGCGCTTGAGACAGGTGCATTCCACCTCCTATATCGTGGTCAGTTGTATAGGCTTGAATGGCCTTTTGCTGCTCCTCCAACCTCTGAAGCATATAGAGGGTTGAATTCCACCTCGTTACCACTTCTTGCTTCAGATGATGGCAGGGCAGGTTCAGGCGTTTTTGGTGTTGCTCCAGTCTTCTGTACGTGGTGCCTGTACGCCGAAAGTGTCCCGCAATTCTTCTGGTCACCGACAGCATCTCTTGCACGCCCCTCTCGTTTTTTAAATAATTCTGCACCACCAAATTCAAGGTATGTGCAAAACATGGGACGTGCTGGAATTTGCCCATATTTAATGCACACACAATATTGCTGGCGTTGTCCGATGCCACAAATCCACAGGAGAGTCCAATTGGGGTAAGCCATTCTGCGATGATCTTCCTCAGTTGCCGTAAGAGGTTTTTAGCTGTGTGCATATTCTGGAAAGCGGTGATACAAAGCGTAGCCTGCCTAGGAAAGAGTTGGCGTTTGCGAGATGCTGCTACTGGTGCCGCCGCTGCTGTTCTTGCGGCGGGAGTCAATACATCTACCCAGTGGGCTGTCACAGTCATATAGTCCTGAGTCTGCCCTGCTCCACTTGTCCACACGTCCGTGGTTAAGTGGACATTGGGTACAACTGCATTTTTTAGGACCCTGGTGAGTCTTTTTCTGAGGTCTGTGTACATTTTCGGTATCGCCTGCCTAGAGAAATGGAACCTAGATGGTATTTGGTACCGGGGACACAGTACCTCAATCAAGTCTATAGTTGGCTCTGCAGTAATGATGGATACCGGAACCACGTTTCTCACCGCCCAGGATGCCAAGGCCTCAGTTATCCGCTTTGCAGCAGGATGACTGCTGTGATATGTCATCTTTATCGCAAAGGACTGTTGGACAGTCAATTGCTTGGTGGAAGTAGTAAAAGTGGTCTTACGACTTCCCCTCTGGGATGACCATCGACTCCCAGCAGCAACAACAGCAGCGCCAGCAGCAGTAGGCGTTACACTCAAGGATGCATCGGAGGAATCCCAGGCAGGAGAGGACTCGTCAGAATTGCCAGTGACATGGCCTGCAGGACTATTGGCATTCCTGGGGAAGGAGGAAATTGACACTGAGGGAGTTGGTGGGGTAGTTTGCGTGAGCTTGGTTACAAGAGGAAGGGATTTACTGGTCAGTGGACTGCTTCCGCTGTCGCCCAAAGTTTTTGAACTTGTCACTGACTTATGATGAATGCGCTGCAGGTGACGTATAAGGGAGGATGTTCCGAGGTGGTTAACGTCCTTACCCCTACTTATTACAGCTTGACAAAGGCAACACACGGCTTGACACCTGTTGTCCGCATTTCTGTTGAAATACTTCCACATCGAAGAGCTGATTTTTTTGGTATTTTCACCAGGCATGTCAATGGCCATATTCCTCCCACGGACAACAGGTGTCTCCCCGGGTGTCTGACTTAAACAAACCACCTCACCATCAGAATCCTCCTTGTCAATTTCCTCCCTAGCGCCAGCAACACCCATATCCTCCTCATCCTGGTGTACTTCAACACTGACATCTTCAATCTGACTATCAGGAACTGGACTGCGGGTGCTCCTTCCAGCACTTGCAGGGGGCGTGCAAATGGTGGAAGGCGCATGCTCTTCACGTCCAGTGTTGGGAAGGTCAGGCATCGCAACCGACACAATTGGACTCTCCTTGTGGATTTGTGATTTCGAAGAACGCACAGTTCTTTGCTGTGCTTTTGCCAGCTTAAGTCTTTTCATTTTTCTAGCGAGAGGCTGAGTGCTTCCATCCTCATGTGAAGCTGAACCACTAGCCATGAACATAGGCCAGGGCCTCAGCCGTTCCTTGCCACTCCGTGTGGTAAATGGCATATTGGCAAGTTTACGCTTCTCCTCCGACGATTTTATTTTACATTTTTGAGTCCTTTTTTTACTGATATTTTGTGTTTTGGATTTTACATGCTCTGTACTATGACATTGGGCATCGGCCTTGGCAGACGACGTTGATGGAATTTCATCGTCTCGGCCATGACTAGTGGCAGCAGCTTCAGCACGAGGTGGAAGTGGATCTTGATCTTTCCCTATTTTTGGAAGCTCAACATTTTTGTTCTCCATATTTTAATAGGCACAACTAAAAGGCACCTCAGGTAAACAATGGAGATGGATGGATACTAGTATACTTATGGATGACGAGTGACTGACGACACAGAGGTAGCTACAGCCGTGGACTACCGTACTGCGTCTGCTAGTATAGAGATGATAATGATATAAAAAATATATATATATCACTACTGCAGGTATATATAATATAATGACGGACCTGCTGGACACTGTCAGCAGACTCCTAAACTACTAGTATGAAGAAGATAGAAAAAAAAAACCCACCACAGGTAGGTATGCAATTATGGACGAGCACTGACGACACAGAGGTAGCCACAGCCGTGGACTACCGTACTGCGTCTGCTAGTATAGAGATGATGATGATATAAAAAATATATATATATCACTACTGCAGGTATATATAATATAATGACGGACCTGCTGGACACTGTCAGCAGACTCCTAAACTACTAGTATGAAGAAGATAGAAAAAAAAACCCCACCACAGGTAGGTATACAATTATGGACGAGCACTGACGACACAGAGGTAGCCACAGCCGTGGACTACCGTACTGCGTCTGCTAGTATAGAGATGATAATGATATAAAAAATATATATATATCACTACTGCAGGTATATATAATATAATGACGGACCTGCTGGACACTGTCAGCAGACTCCTAAACTACTAGTATGAAGAAGATAGAAAAAAAAACCCCACCACAGGTAGGTATACAATTATGCATGAGCACTGACGACACAGAGGTAGCTACAGCCGTGGACTACCGTACTGCGTCTGCTAGTATAGAGATGATAATGATATAAAAAAAATATATATATATCACTACTGCAGGTATATATAATATAATGACGGACCTGCTGGACACTGTCAGCAGACTCCTAAACTACTAGTATGAAGAAGATAGAAAAAAAAACCCCACCACAGGTAGGTATACAATTATGGACGAGCACTGATGACACAGAGGTAGCTACAGCCGTGGACTACCGTACTGCGTCTGCTAGTATAGAGATGATAATGATATAAAAAATATATATATATCACTACTGCAGGTATATATAATATAATGACGGACCTGCTGGACACTGTCAGCAGACTCCTAAACTACTAGTATGAAGAAGATAAAAAAAAAAAACCACCACAGGTAGGTATACAATTATGGACGAGCACTGACGACACAGAGGTAGCCACAGCCATGGACTACCGTACTGCATCTGCTAATATAGAGATGATAAAGATGATAGAGATGAACAAAAAAAATATAACACTACTGAAGGTAAATATTTATATAATATAATGAATGACGGACCTGCTGGACACTGTCAGCAGAATGCGTTTATAGAATAAAAAAAAAAACACCACAGGAGTGTTTAACTTTTTCAGGCAGACAATATACTGGTGGTCACTGGTCAGTCACACTGGCAGCAAAAGTGTGCACTGTACTCCTGCTATAACTGCACCCCAGTCTCCCCCACAATTCAGCTGTGTGAGCAGTGAGCACTCAGCACAGTCAGATATACATAGATGATATTATCATGCAGCACACTGAGGCTGAGCACAGATATGGTATGTGACTGTGTATCGTTTTTTTTCAGGCAGAGAACGGATTATATTAAATAATAAATAAAACTGGTGGTGGTCAGTCACTAGTAACTAACTATCAGCAAAACTCTGCACTCTGAGTACTCCTAATGCTCCCCAAAATTACTAAGTAATCAACTCAAGTGTCTCTATCTATTCTAACGGAGAGGACACCAGCCACGTCCTCTCCCTATCCATCTCAATGCACGTGTGAAAATGGCGGCGACGCGCGGCTCCTTATATAGAATCCGAGTCTCGCGATAGAATACGAGCCTCGCGAGAATCCGACAGCGGGATGATGACGTTCGGGCGCGCTCGGGTTAGCCGAGCAAGGCGGGAAGATCCGAGTCTGCCTCGGACCCGTGTAAAAAGGCTGAAGTTCGGGGGGGTTCGGATTCTGAGGAACCGAACCCGCTCATCTCTATATGCAACTGATTACTCCTAATGCTCTGATTGGCTACAGGGTGGTCTCTTCCTGGAAATTTCAAAGACATTTTGCTCCTTTACCAACAACGTAAAAGACATACAGTCAGTGTCGGACTGGAGCATGAAGGGCCCACCGGGGGTATGCAGTGTTAGGGGCCCATGATTAGAGATGTGGCCAGCCTCCAAAGGGGGTCACACAGCCACCACAGAGGTTTGGCTAACAATTATAGAGTACCTGCCCTGAACTCCTTGATAATTTATATAGTAATTAATGCTAGTGCATGCACGATAATGTGCCAGATTAATGACAGCAATGTACTGTAGACAATACATCATAATCCTGTGCAGTATAAGGTAACATATGTAAATATATAATTCAAGTACACAGTCTAGAACCTGATCCCTAGAGGAGGAGGGCCCCCCAGGCAGTGGGGCCTACCGGTGGTTTCCCCTGTACCCCTGTGGGCCAGTCCGAGCCTGCATACAGTACTAGAACTCCTTCTGTATTTGCGCAATTACAATAGAACTTTCCCACAGAAGTGCAAACATCCAGTTGGCATTTCTGCATTGTGCATGCACAATAAAGACCATGCATAGATCCGTATACACATTTTGTCTGTCTTACAAGTTACTATCGACTGTAGAGACAAAAAAGAGGAGGGAAGATGCGGGCAAGCATATGCGAGTGCAGACTGTTGTTTTCTTCTTATGAATGTGAGTGAGATAGACATATAGTATATACTAGAGATGTGCGGCGGGCACTTTTCGTGATTTGGTTTTGGATCTGGATCCTCGCTCGTGTTTTGGATCTGGATTGGTTTTGCCAAAACCACCCTTTCGGGTTTTGGTTTTGGATCTTGATGATTTTTGAAAAAAAAAATCAAAAACAGCTAAAATCACAGATTTTGGGGGTAATTTTTATCCTACGGTATCATTAACCTCAATAACATTCATTTCCACTCATTTCCAGTCTATTCTGAACACCTCACAATATTGTTTTTAGGCCAAAAGGTTGCACCGAGGTGGCTGTATGACTAAGCTAAGCAACACAAGTGGGTGGCACAAACACCTGGCCCATCTAGGAGTGGCACTGCAGTGGCAGACAGGATGGCAGATTTAAAAAATAGGCCCCAAACAGCACATCATGCAAATAAGAAAAAGAGGTGCAATGAGGTAGCTGGATGGCTAAGCTAAGCGACACAAGTGTGCGGCACAAACACCTGGCCCATCTAGGAGTGGCACTGCAGTGGCAGACAGGATGGCAGATTTAAAAAATAGGCCCCAAACAGCACATCATGCAAATAAGAAAAAGAGGTGCAATGAGGTAGCTGGATGGGTAAGCTAAGCAACACAAATGTGCGGCACAAACAACTGGCCCATCTAGGAGTGGCACTGCAGTGTCAGACAGGATGGCACTTAAAAAAACTAGTCCCCAAACAGCACATGATGCAAAGAAGAAAAAGAGGTACACCGAGGTTGCTGTATGACTAAGCTAAATGACACAAGTGTGTGGCACAAACACCTGGCCCATCTAGGAGTGGCACGCAGTGGTTGAATGTCAAAAGTGACTCGCAATTTTTCGGGCCACCGACAGTATCTCCTGCATACCCCCGTAATTTCTCAAAAAATTCTGCACCACCAAATTAATTGTATGTGCAAAACATGGGACGTGCTGTAATTTGCCCAGATGTAATACACGCACAATATTGGTGGCACAGGAGAGTCTATCCCTAAACCACAAACACACGGCAAAGCCTGTAAAAATAATTTGGATAATAATGCTTTTTATTTGGATGAAGTTATATAACAATATGCAGCACAGAAGAGTGTACCCCTAAACCACACACACATGGCGAAGCCTGTAAAAATTATTTGGATAATAACCCTTTTATTTGGACGGAGTTATGTAACAATATGTGGCACAGTAGAGCGTACCCCTAAACGGGTGGTATTCATGTGACCGCCGGTCAGCTGACCGACAGTCACATGACCTCCTCCACGAGCCCGATGGCTCACTATCCCGATGGTCGGCATGCCGACCGACAGGGACTATTTCCACTCGTGGGTGTCCACGACACCCATAGAGTGGGAATAGAACCGTGGCGAACGCAGGTCGCCACCGAGCCCACAGCGTGGCGAGCGCAGCGAGCCCGCAAGGGGCTTGCTGCACTCGCCCCTCCCCGCCGGGATTCTGGCGTCGGTATGCTGCCGGGATCTTGACGCCGGTCACCAGTACTACACCCCCCCTAAACCACACAGGGAAACCCTGTAAAAATTATTTGGATTAAATATTAATAACCCCTTTATTTGGAGTAAATAATATACAGCACAGGACGGCACCACTGGACTTATACGGCAGTACCCCTGAACTTATACGGCTGCACCAATGGACTTATATGGCAGTACCACTGGACTTATACGGCAGTACCACTGAACTTATACGGCAGTACAACTGGACTTATACAGCAGTATAACTGGACTTATATAGCATTACCACTGGACTTATATGGCAGTGCCTCTGGACTTATACGGCAGTACCACTGGACTGGACTTATATGGCAGTACCACTGGACTTATACAGCAGAGGCACTGGACTTATGGCAGCACAGGACACCACCACTGGACTTATGGCAGCACAGGACACCACCACTGGACTTATGCAGCACAATACAGCAGCAGCACTGGACTTATGGCAGCACAGGACACCACCACTGGACTTATGGCAGCACAGGACACCACCACTGGACTTATGCAGCACAATACAGCAGCAGCTCTGGACTTATGGCAGCACAGGACACCACCACTGGACTTATGGCAGCACAGGACACACCAATGAACTTATGCAGCACAATACAGCAGCAGCACTGGACTTATGGCAGCACAGGACACCACCACTGGACTTATGGCAGCACAGGACACACCACTGAACTTATGCAGCACAATACAGCAGCAGCACTGGACTTATGGCAGTACAGGACACCACCACCGGACTGATGCAGCACAACACGGCACCACTGCGCTGGACTTATACAGCAGCACTGGACTTATGGCAGCACAGGACACACCACTGTGACTGGCCTGATGCAGCACAAGACACCACCACTCGACCGATGCAACACAAGACAGCACTGGAATGACACATAAGACCAGGTCGCCACACCACTTTCCCACACAAACACTGAGGAGAGAGACACATCTACACTCTCCGGGACTGGAGTGAAAATGGCGGCGACACGCAGATCCTTATATGGAAACCAAAACCCAGGAGAATCCGACAGCGGGATGACGATGTTTTGCCTCATTCTGGTTTCCGAGACTGGCGGGAAGTCCTGAGCCAGACTCGGATCCGAGCCCGGGACGTGATGTTCGGGGGAGTTCTGTTCTCAGAGAACCGAACCCACTCATCTCTAATGTATACACACCTGTCAAGAAGTGTTTCTTTTGCAGATACTGGAGGGCCTGTGTAAAAGTGTACCTGTGCAAAAGTGAAATAATTACTAGCACTTATAGCCTAGTCCAGCTACCACTAATGAGGGTGGACAAACTGTGTGGGGATCCACTGCGGAAGTCTAAACTCTAGGCTTTGAAAGATAATCACACTATGACAGGTGAACTCACAGCATGTGGTGTTTATAGCATGGTGGGACAATTTCAGACTGCTCTGAACCCTCCCCCCCCTCCTCAGTAACCCCAGCCATCTGCTAATAGTACTGGGGCTCATCCCAACAACCCCGGGTTAATGTTGAGGATCATTATTGTTAAAATATCTTAAAATATCATTTTAATAGGTGGCACTACTGGACGCATTGGGTATCCTAAACGCCGGTCACCCTACCAACGTTGGAATCCCAAGGTTTAGATTGCCGGCAGGGAGGGGGGGGGGCTCTCCACGCACAAGGCTCGGTGGCTCGCTTCGCTTGCCACAGGTTCTATTCACACTATCCCGACTGCCGGTCACATAACTACATCCCCTACTGGACACAGCCAGGCATGTTTGTCATATCGAAATAAAATATACAAGTGCACAGACAGCAGCAGCTGGTATGGGGATGGTCAGACTCCTTGTAGTATACAGTATCACAATTTATTCCATACACTCATAAAAACCATGAAAGGGTATATATATTATCGCTATAGATGTAGATAGGCTTAAAATCATATATAGACACCGTATCTTGATTTCCAATCCACTCATATATTATTATTATTATTATTATTATTATTATTATTATTATGTGGTTCCAGAAATTTTTTGCTAGGACAACCTCCAGTCCAATACAGTCACTTTTAAATAATACTATATATAAGTGACTGTATTGGATAATATATATACCCTTTCATGTTTTTTATGAGTGTATGGAATAAATTGTAGTTCTTTTTAACGCAAACGTCCAATTTGTATATACATTTTCCAACAACCAGCGCTGGTTAATTTATTTATTCTACATGTTTGTCATATCAGACTATTGTATGCAAGCTGCATAGGATGGTCTACTAAGACCTGTAGTGACACATAGTAAGGTACTAAAAGAAACAACAACCACACACTATACAAATTCCTTTAATAAATGTAAATACACATCAATGTTTTTTTCTTCACTTTATTATACTCCAAAGTCCTAAGGGAATTTCTTCTTTCTTATACTTTTCCTTCTTTATTCCTTCTTTCTTCACCAGTAATTCAATGGCTTAAAAAATATATAAAGTTGATAAATGATGAGAACTTGTTCCATGAGCAGTCATGATGCGAATAATAGGCCGGGGGCTCCAAATGGTTACAAATACAGGTTGAGTTTTTATTAGCTAGTTGTGTATATAAAACATGTGACTTATGAATACAATTAAGTAGAGATGAGCGCCTGAAATTTTTCGGGTTTTGTGTTTTGGTTTTGGGTTCGGTTCCGCGGCCGTGTTTTGGGTTCGAACGCGTTTTGGCAAAACCTCACCGAATTTTTTTTGTCGGATTCGGGTGTGTTTTGGATTCGGGTGTTTTTTTCAAAAAAACACTAAAAAACAGCTTAAATCATAGAATTTGGGGGTCATTTTGATCCCAAAGTATTATTAACCTCAAAAACCATAATTTACACTCATTTTCAGTCTTTTCTGAATACCTCACACCTCACAATATTATTTTTAGTCCTAAAATTTGCACCGAGGTCGCTGTGTGAGTAAGATAAGCGACCCTAGTGGCCGACACAAACACCGGGCCCATCTAGGAGTGGCACTGCAGTGTCACGCAGGATGTCCCTTCCAAAAAACCCTCCCCAAACAGCACATGACGCAAAGAAAAAAAGAGGCGCAATGAGGTAGCTGTGTGAGTAAGATTAGCGACCCTAGTGGCCGACACAAACACCGGGCCCATCTAGGAGTGGCACTGCAGTGTCACGCAGGATGGCCCTTCCAAAAAACCCTCCCCAAACAGCACATGACGCAAAGAAAAAAAGAGGCGCAATGAGGTAGCTGACTGTGTGAGTAAGATTAGCGACCCTAGTGGCCGACACAAACACCGGGCACATCTAGGAGTGGCACTGCAGTGTCACGCAGGATGTCCCTTCCAAAAAACCCTCCCCAAACAGCACATGACGCAAAGAAAAAAAGAGGCGCAATGAGGTAGCTGTGTGAGTAAGATTAGCGACCCTAGTGGCCGACACAAACACCGGGCCCATCTAGGAGTGGCACTGCAGTGTCACGCAGGGTGTCCCTTCCAAAAAACCCACCCCAATCAGCACATGATGCAAAGAAAAAGAAAAGAAAAAAGAGGTGCAAGATGGAATTATCCTTGGGCCCTCCCACCCACCCTTATGTTGTATAAACAAAACAGGACATGCACACTTTAACCAACCCATCATTTCAGTGACAGGGTCTGCCACACGACTGTGACTGATATGACGGGTTGGTTTGGACCCCCCCCCCCAAAAAAAGAAGCAATTAAACTCTCCTTGCACAAACTGGCTCTACAGAGGCAAGATGTCCACCTCATCTTCACCCTCCGATATATCACCGTGTACATCCCCCTCCTCACAGATTATCAATTCGTCCCCACTGGAATCCACCATCTCAGCTCCCTGTGTACTTTGTGGAGGCAATTGCTGCTGGTCAATGTCTCCGCGGAGGAATTGATTATAATTCATTTTAATGAACATCATCTTCTCCACATTTTCTGGATGTAACCTCGTACGCCGATTGCTGACAAGGTGAGCGGCGGCACTAAACACTCTTTCGGAGTACACACTTGTGGGAGGGCAACTTAGGTAGAATAAAGCCAGTTTGTGCAAGGGCCTCCAAATTGCCTCTTTTTCCTGCCAGTATAAGTACGGACTGTGTGACGTGCCTACTTGGATGCGGTCACTCATATAATCCTCCACCATTCTATCAATGTTGAGAGAATCATATGCAGTGACAGTAGACGACATGTCCGTAATCGTTGTCAGGTCCTTCAGTCCGGACCAGATGTCAGCATCAGCAGTCGCTCCAGACTGCCCTGCATCACCGCCAGCGGGTGGGCTCGGAATTCTGAGCCTTTTCCTCGCACCCCCAGTTGCGGGAGAATGTGAAGGAGGAGATGTTGACAGGTCGCGTTCCGCTTGACTTGACAATTTTGTCACCAGCAGGTCTTTCAACCCCAGCAGACCTGTGTCTGCCGGAAAGAGAGATCCAAGGTAGGCTTTAAATCTAGGATCGAGCACGGTGGCCAAAATGTAGTGCTCTGATTTCAACAGATTGACCACCCGTGAATCCTTGTTAAGCGAATTAAGGGCTGCATCCACAAGTCCCACATGCCTAGCGGAATCGCTCCGTGTTAGCTCCTCCTTCAATGCCTCCAGCTTCTTCTGCAAAAGCCTGATGAGGGGAATGACCTGACTCAGGCTGGCAGTGTCTGAACTGACTTCACGTGTGGCAAGTTCAAAGGGCATCAGAACCTTGCACAACGTTGAAATCATTCTCCACTGCACTTGAGACAGGTGCATTCCACCTACTATATCGTGCTCAATTGTATAGGCTTGAATGGCCTTTTGCTGCTCCTCCAACCTCTGAAGCATATAGAGGGTTGAATTCCACCTCGTTACCACTTCTTGCTTCAGATGATGGCAGGGCAGGTTCAGTAGTTTTTGGTGGTGCTCCAGTTTTCTGTACGTGGTGCCTGTACGCCGAAAGTGTCCCGCAATTCTTCTGGCCACCGACAGCATCTCTTGCACGCCCCTGTCGTTTTTTAAAAAATTCTGCACCACCAAATTCAAGGTATGTGCAAAACATGGGACGTGCTGGAATTGGCCCAGATTTAATGCACACACAATATTGCTGGCGTTGTCCGATGCCACAAATCCACAGGAGAGTCCAATTGGGGTAAGCCATTCCGCGATGATCTTCCTCAGTTGCCGTAAGAGGTTTTCAGCTGTGTGCGTATTCTGGAAAGCGGTGATACAAAGCGTAGCCTGCCTAGGAAAGAGTTGGCGTTTGCGAGATGCTGCTACTGGTGCCGCCGCTGCTGTTCTTGCGGCGGGAGTCCATACATCTACCCAGTGGGCTGTCACAGTCATATAGTCCTGACCCTGCCCTGCTCCACTTGTCCACATGTCCGTGGTTAAGTGGACATTGGGTACAGCTGCATTTTTTAGGACACTGGTGACTCTTTTTCTGAGGTCTGTGTACATTTTCGGTATCGCCTGCCTAGAGAAATGGAACCTAGATGGTATTTGGTACCGGGGACACAGTACCTCCAACAAGTCTCTAGTTGGCTCTGCAGTAATGATGGATACCGGAACCACGTTTCTCACCACCCAGGATGCCAAGGCCTCAGTTATCCGCTTTGCAGTAGGATGACTGCTGTGATATTTCATCTTCCTCGCAAAGGACTGTTGAACAGTCAATTGCTTACTGGAAGTAGTACAAGTGGGCTTACGACTTCCCCTCTGGGATGACCATCGACTCCCAGCGGCAACAACAGCAGCTCCAGCAGCAGTAGGCGTTACACGCAAGGATGCATCGGAGGAATCCCAGGCAGGAGAGGACTCGTCAGACTTGCCAGTGACATGGCCTGCAGGACTATTGGCATTCCTGGGGAAGGAGGAAATTGACACTGAGGGAGTTGGTGGGGTGGTTTGCGTGAGCTTGGTTACAAGAGGAAGGGATTTACTGGTCAGTGGACTGCTTCCGCTGTCACCCAAAGTTTTTGAACTTGTCACTGACTTATTATGAATGCGCTGCAGGTGACGTATAAGGGAGGATGTTCCGAGGTGGTTAACGTCCTTACCCCTACTTATTACAGCTTGACAAAGGGAACACACGGCTTGACACCTGTTGTCCGCATTTGTGGTGAAATACCTCCACACCGAAGAGCTGATTTTTTTGGTATTTTCACCTGGCATGTCAACGGCCATATTCCTCCCACGGACAACAGGTGTCTCCCCGGGTGCCTGACTTAAACAAACCACCTCACCATCAGAATCCTCCTGGTCAATTTCCTCCCCAGCGCCAGCAACACCCATATCCTCCTCATCCTGGTGTACTTCAACACTGACATCTTCAATCTGACTATCAGGAACTGGACTGCGGGTGCTCCTTCCAGCACTTGCAGGGGGCATGCAAATAGTGGAAGGCGCATGCTCTTCACGTCCAGTGTTGGGAAGGTCAGGCATCGCAAACGACACAATTGGACTCTCCTTGTGGATTTGGGATTTCAAAGAACGCACAGTTCTTTGCGGTGCTTTTGCCAGCTTGAGTCTTTTCAGTTTTCTAGCGAGAGGCTGAGTGCTTCCATCCTCATGTGAAGCTGAACCACTAGCCATGAACATAGGCCAGGGCCTCAGCCGTTCTTTGCCACTCCGTGTGGTAAATGGCATATTGGCAAGTTTACGCTTCTCCTCCGACAATTTTATTTTAGGTTTTGGAGTCCTTTTTTTTCTGATATTTGGTGTTTTGGATTTGACATGCTCTGTACTATGACATTGGGCATCGGCCTTGGCAGACGACGTTGCTGGCATTTCATCGTCTCGGCCATGACTAGTGGCAGCAGCTTCAGCACGAGGTGGAAGTGGATCTTGATCTTTCCCTAATTTTGGAACCTCAACTTTTTTGTTCTCCATATTTTATAGGCAGAACTAAAACGCACCTCAGGTAAACAATGGAGATGGATGGATTGGATACTAGTATACAATTATGGACGGACTGCCACGGTTAGGTGGTATAAAAAAACCACGGTTAGGTGGTATATATTATAATAATAATACAATTATGGATGGACGGACTGCCTGCCGACTGCCGACACAGAGGTAGCCACAGCCGTGAACTACCGCACTGTACACTGGTTGATAAAGAGATAGTAGTATACTCGTAACAATTAGGATGACACTATGACGGTATAAAGAATGAAAAAAAAACCACGGTTAGGTGGTAGGTATATAATAATAAATAATACAATTCTGGTCGGACGGACTGCCTGCCGTGTGCCGACACAGAGGTAGCCACAGCCGTGAACTACCGCACTGTACACTGGTTGATAAAGAGATAGTAGTATACTCGTAACAATTAGGATGACACTATGACGGTATAAAGAATGAAAAAAAAAACCACGGTTAGGTGGTAGGTATATAATAATAAATAATACAATTCTGGTCGGACGGACTGCCTGCCGTGTGCCGACACAGAGGTAGCCACAGCCGTGAACTACCGCACTGTACACTGGTTGATAAAGAGATAGTTGTATACTCGTAACAATTAGGATGACACTATGACGGTATAAAGAATGAAAAAAAAACCACGGTTAGGTGGTAGGTATATAATAATAAATAATACAATTCTGGTCGGACGGACTGCCTGCCGTGTGCCGACACAGAGGTAGCCACAGCCGTGAACTACCGCACTGTACACTGGTTGATAAAGAGATAGTAGTATACTCGTAACAATTAGGATGACACTATGACGGTATAAAGAATGAAAAAAAAACCACGGTTAGGTGGTAGGTATATAATAATAAATAATACAATTCTGGTCGGACGGACTGCCTGCCGTGTGCCGACACAGAGGTAGCCACAGCCGTGAACTACCGCACTGTACACTGGTTGATAAAGAGATAGTAGTATACTCGTAACAATTAGGATGACACTATGACGGTATAAAGAATGAAAAAAAAACCACGGTTAGGTGGTAGGTATATAATAATAAATAATACAATTCTGGTCGGACGGACTGCCTGCCGTGTGCCGACACAGAGGTAGCCACAGCCGTGAACTACCGCACTGTACACTGGTTGATAAAGAGATAGTAGTATACTCGTAACAATTAGGATGACACTATGACGGTATAAAGAATGAAAAAAAAACCACGGTTAGGTGGTAGGTATATAATAATAAATAATACAATTCTGGTCGGACGGACTGCCTGCCGTGTGCCGACACAGAGGTAGCCACAGCCGTGAACTACCGCACTGTACACTGGTTGATAAAGAGATAGTAGTATACTCGTAACAATTAGGATGACACTATGACGGTATAAAGAATGAAAAAAAAAACCACGGTTAGGTGGTAGGTATATAATAATAAATAATACAATTCTGGTCGGACGGACTGCCTGCCGTGTCCCGACACAGAGGTAGCCACAGCCGTGAACTACCGCACTGTACACTGGTTGATAAAGAGATAGTAGTATACTCGTAACAATTAGGATGACACTATGACGGTATAAAGAATGAAAAAAAAAACCACGGTTAGGTGGTAGGTATATAATAATAAATAATACAATTCTGGTCGGACGGACTGCCTGCCGTGTGCCGACACAGAGGTAGCCACAGCCGTGAACTACCGCACTGTACACTGGTTGATAAAGAGATAGTAGTATACTCGTAACAATTAGGATGACACTATGACGGTATAAAGAATGAAAAAAAAAACCACGGTTAGGTGGTAGGTATATAATAATAAATAATACAATTCTGGTCGGACGGACTGCCTGCCGTGTGCCGACACAGAGGTAGCCACAGCCGTGAACTACCGCACTGTACACTGGTTGATAAAGAGATAGTAGTATACTCGTAACAATTAGGATGACACTATGACGGTATAAAGAATGAAAAAAAAAAACACGGTTAGGTGGTAGGTATATAATAATAAATAATACAATTCTGGTCGGACGGACTGCCTGCCGTGTGCCGACACAGAGGTAGCCACAGCCGTGAACTACCGCACTGTACACTGGTTGATAAAGAGATAGTAGTATACTCGTAACAATTAGGATGACACTATGACGGTATAAAGAATGAAAAAAAAAACACGGTTAGGTGGTAGGTATATAATAATAAATAATACAATTCTGGTCGGACGGACTGCCTGCCGTGTGCCGACACAGAGGTAGCCACAGCCGTGAACTACCGCACTGTACACTGGTTGATAAAGAGATAGTAGTATACTCGTAACAATTAGGATGACACTATGACGGTATAAAGAATGAAAAAAAAACCACGGTTAGGTGGTAGGTATATAATAATAAATAATACAATTCTGGTCGGACGGACTGCCTGCCGTGTGCCGACACAGAGGTAGCCACAGCCGTGAACTACCGCACTGTACACTGGTTGATAAAGAGATAGTAGTATACTCGTAACAATTAGGATGACACTATGACGGTATAAAGAATGAAAAAAAAAACCACGGTTAGGTGGTAGGTATATAATAATAAATAATACAATTCTGGTCGGACGGACTGCCTGCCGTGTGCCGACACAGAGGTAGCCACAGCCGTGAACTACCGCACTGTACACTGGTTGATAAAGAGATAGTAGTATACTCGTAACAATTAGGATGACACTATGACGGTATAAAGAATGAAAAAAAAAACCACGGTTAGGTGGTAGGTATATAATAATAAATAATACAATTCTGGTCGGACGGACTGCCTGCCGTGTGCCGACACAGAGGTAGCCACAGCCGTGAACTACCGCACTGTACACTGGTTGATAAAGAGATAGTAGTATACTCGTAACAATTAGGATGACACTATGACGGTATAAAGAATGAAAAAAAAACCACGGTTAGGTGGTAGGTATATAATAATAAATAATACAATTCTGGTCGGACGGACTGCCTGCCGTGTGCCGACACAGAGGTAGCCACAGCCGTGAACTACCGCACTGTACTGTGTCTGCTGCTAATATAGACTGGTTGATATTTAAAGAGATATTAGTAGTATACAACAATACTATACTGGTGGTCAGGCACTGGTCACCACTCCTGCAGCAAAAGTGTGCACTGTTAATTAATATAATTGTACTCCTGGCTCCTGCTAACAACCTGCAGTGCTCCCCAGTCTCCCCCACAATTAATTATAAGCTTTTAATTTATACATTGATGACTGTGCAGCACACTGGGCTGAGCTGAGTGCACACAGACTGAGTCACACTGTGTGACTGACTGTGCTGTGTATCGTTTTTTTTTTCAGGCAGAGAACGGATATAGCAGAGAGAAGTGAACGGATATATTATATTAAATAAAAGTTAACTAGCAACTGCACTGGTCACTGACTGTGGTAAACTAACTCTGTCTGCGACTCTGCACAATCTCTCTCTCTCTATCTAATCTATCTCTATTCTAATGGAGAGGACGCCAGACACGTCCTCTCCCTATCAATCTCAATGCACGAGTGAAAATGGCGGCGACGCGCGGCTCCTTATATAGAATCCGAGTCTCGCGATAGAATCCGAGCCTCGCGAGAATCCGACAGCGTCATGATGACGTTCGGGCGCGCTCGGGTTAACCGAGCAAGGCGGGAAGATCCGAGTCGCTCGGACCCGTGAAAAAAAACATGAAGTTCGGGCGGGTTCGGATTCCGAGGAACCGAACCCGCTCATCTCTACAATTAAGTGTACCAATGAAGTACATTCATAAACTGTATCAGTGAAACTTTTTTTTTAGTTACAGAGTGCCTGTTTCACTACAAAGTATTTTTAAATTGATTTCATTTTATTTTTTATTAATAATCTGTACATTAAAACACAAATTGAAGTTGATATTGATGACTTTCGTCTCTACTATGCAGCCACATCTTGATAAGCTTGTTGTGGCCAACTTCTACCACACTATGTAAAATTGCATACAGTATATCTTACAATACAATATATAGTAACATAGTTTCTGAGGTTGAAACAAGACATATTGTCCATAGAATTCAACCCATTTGTGGACTCCTACACTGTATTGTTTATGACTAATTTAATCTGTTGTGAGAGTCAGTCGTTATGTATATTCCCTTTTTTTCACCTAGTGCATGATCTACCCACCATAACCCTGTATACCCTTATCCATTACATGCAACTCAACATAACTAATTTGTGTGTATGTTCAGTCCGTAAATGAGGCGTAAGACTGGCTTGTAAACCTGAGGCCATTTTAAACATTGAGTGTAGAGCGGCCACTTTTCTTTAAAAAAAAGTGATTGACATTTGTAGCCAAGGGCATAGCTACCATAGGTGCAGGGAGTGCATCTGCTATGGGGCCCATACACACTTTTGCATTAGGGCCTACAATATATCTAGTTATGCCCCTGGACCTGATCATTGTAATGTAATGTGGTATAAAATTAACTGGAGGGCATTATAATGTTAAATAATTTCAACTGGGGCACTGTAATGTGGCACAATATTAACTGGTGACCCTGTATGTCATAATGTGAACTGGGGTAACTGTATTACATAATGTAAACTGGCAGCCCTACAATGTGACATAATATGAACTAGGACACTACTATGGGGCATAACATTACCTAGGACATTACTACAGTATGGTTCAGAAAATGAACTAAGGCACTATAATGGGGCATAAAAATAACCCCGGGTGCATAGGTGTCCCTCTAGAAACATTGAGACAGAGGCCCCTTCAAAATGTTGCTATGGGACCCACAAAGTTCTGGCTTCGCCCCTGCTTGTAGCAGCTTATGTTCTATACCTTAGTGACAAGAGAGCCTATTAAATGTAAGGGACTATGTTTGCTGGCTGAAAGAATAGACGTTTATTTGCAAATATGGTATTGTTATATTAGATGAGTGCTCTCTACATACAAATTATAAAGTTTAGGCCATTACTGTCCCAGGAAATTGGACTCCTCCTGTCTGGGTGTGCATTTTGGATTGTGGTAGTTTAACACCAATGATAGAAGTATTGTATGTTAGTCATTGTTATCACGATTCCAGCGTGGTGATTCTCCAGTTAAGCCAATCTGAGAACGCTGCCCATGACACCTTATTGATTACCTCATCGCATGTGGTAAAGTAACGTGGTAACTGCCTCCAGCAGAAGTAATGGTCACTGCGCCATCCAGGCTAAGTGACTTTTGAGGGACCATGCCCCAGGTGAGCTTCTGCTCTCACCCGCACACAAAATTATTATTACGTAAAAATTAGATACATGAGCCTTTTGAGGCTTTGGTTGTGTAAACACAAATTCCAGAACTAAGATTAAGATTTTTAATCCAAGTCAAAACTTCAAAGTTTATAGTAACAGAAAAAAGAAAGCTAACAAGAAAACAATATACTTATAACTATATAATAATTTAAATAGTCACATCAGTAATTACAATTTCAAGAAATAAAAATAAGAGAAGAAAAAGGGCCAATGCTCAGATCACCTGTCGAGTCAAACGCTAGCTGATTGAGGTCTCTCTGCATATCCTGGACATTACAGGCTCCAATCCCTCACTGGATGCCACCTCACGATAATGACAATTTGCAACCAGAGTTTCTCATATTTAAAAACCACTGCAGGCCGCCTCTCACCCTGACTCTCTTGGGAGTAGTTTAACCCTCCCACAGCCAAAGTGTAGTGAGTCTCAGCTTACACTGTGGGGTCTCTTAGCCACATGAGCAGGGGAGGATGGCTTTATCTTTTAATTTTTTGTTTGAAGCTCTGGGAATGATTTTTATAATCAGCTTGAACTGGCTTTTACATCCAGGTCCCAGGAAGGGCCAGTCACACCCTGCTGGCTAAAGCATCTCTGAGGGATTCCCCCCCAAGCCCTTAAATACATTCTTCAAGCAAACTCTGGTTTCCAGCATCAAAGGGTATCTGACACCCATAGAGGTGGTGAAGAGTTCAAGGATTTTTGCAGAAGAAAAAGGCTGCCATCACCAAATGGCCATATCCGTAATATATGCCTTTCCCTCCATGTGTGTGGCTGTGACTGTGAAAGAATACTGGGTCATACCTTCCTGCTGGACCATACCTTGAATAGAACATGTAAACTTTAACATGTTATCAGATGGCATTGGCAAGTCACGTTGCTGAAGTTCACTTAGGGAAATGTAAGCTCATTTAAATATACATTGTATATCCTAATAGATTAAAAAACATGATACACATTATGCTTACCCAAAGATAGATCGTGCATCATTCATGGTATGTCAATAATCTGCTTACTGTTTTTTGGTAATTTAATACAATTATAGGTTAACAGCTGTTTTTATGTTGATGTTAATAGAATACAAGATGAATGCTATTTGTACACATTATTCATTTGAACTCTAAGGGCTTTTCATTTGTCACAAACCCGGCCAGTGTTTGCTACAAGGACATTCTTTTCCATGAAATGTACTGTTATTATTAGAAAATTAATGTTTTCCTGCCTGTCACAGTGACATTGTGCATTTCTCCTTCTCTTTCATATGGGATAACTCCAAGGTTCTATGTTTGAACAATCAAGTTATTATTTGCATTTAAATGTTTTGCAAGAATCAAACAAGCTCATAATTTTATCCCTTCACTGCTTACCACAATCAAGGTAATAATGGGAAATGTGCATAACAAACTTCTAAGTGTTCTAGTTTGCACTTTCAGTTTGTTTCTAGAGCTGCAAATATGCAAATAATCATGAGCAATTCCATGAAAACATGGACATACTGTAAAGCAGTGTTCTTAAACTGTGTGTCGTGGCATCCTGGGGTGCCTCAGGACACTTGCAGTGGTGACCTGGATTAGTGGTCCAGAACTAATTCAAATTATTTACAGTCAATGTAATAGGCAAAACCAGTGCTCCCATCATGAAATATGTGGACAAACAGAAGTGAATCCTGTCCTTCACCACGTAACTAAACATAAGGATGACATATAAACACAAGTTACTTAATTTAATATTTTTTTCTGAATTTCCCAATAAGAAACTTTTGGCCTAGGGGTGCCGTGACAAAATTCCAATACTCTAGGCCAGGCTTTTTCAACCGGTGTGCCGCGACCAGTTGCAAGGTGTGCTGCGGAGCCAGAGCAGCTACTTGCACCTTCAGAGTGAGCTGTTGGCACAGGCTCTTCTTAGAGGATCAGTCGTGCTCCGGCCGTGATCTATGCCTTGAAAACGGTGTGATATCATAGGTCACAGCCGCCACATCTCACCACCCAGCCAGCCCACCTGCCTGCATACACATCTTCCAGTTCCTACCTGCATACACAGTTTTCCTTGCCAACCCACATCCACACCTGCCCGACCGCCCGCTGCTCAGTATTCACAGAACACCACTATGAACAAGCCCTGCTACTGAGGGACAGGGAGGAGGACAGCTGATAATAATATTTTTATTTTATTTCTCCTGTGTGGAACAATAGGATTTATGTGGGGTGAATAAGGATTTATGGGGGGAACAATGTGAAAAAGTCATTTGGGGAGCAATAGGATTTATATAGGGAGCAACATGATTCATGTGGGGAGCAATGTGATTGTTTTTTCTGTGTAGGCCAATTTATGTGGGGATTTTTTTTTTACTGTGAGGGCCAATGTGTGTGTTTTGTTTTTTTCTGTGGGGAACTGATGGTGTGCCTTGGCAATTGTAAAATATTGTTCGGTGTGCCGCAAGTAAAAAAAGGTTGAAAATCACTGCTCTAGGCGCTGTGACTCAAAAAAGTTTGGGAACCACTGCTATAGAGCCTAAAACATAAAGGTCCACATAGTTTTGTGATATGCCCATTTTTGCTGGTTATGGTCTTGGTTTTGGTTCTAATTCATCACCAGGTTTTGGTTTTGCATTTGATTTTTTCAAAACCGCTTCATGTGTTTTGGTTTTGGATCTGTATTTTTAAAAGAAAATTGATAAAACTTGATAAAATCACATAATTTGGGCCTTTTTCTGTTACTACAATATTCTAACTTCAATAACCTTAATTTTCAGTCATTTCTGGTCAATTTTGACCACCTCACAGCTCACAATATTGTTCACCAACATAAGCCAAAGTCCTGCTAAGGGGGTCATTCAGATCCAATCGCTGCTGTGCGTTTTCGCACAGCGGGCGATCAGGTCCTAACTGCCCATGCGTATGCACTGCAATGTGCACGCTGGTCGGACAACAACAACGGGCATCGCCAGTCAGCGACGGAATGGTGCGAAAAATTCGATTGCACGGGCGTTCACAAGGTGATTGACAAGAAAAGGCCTTTTGTGGGTGGCAACTGAGCATTTACAGGGATTGTCCGGAAAAATGCAAGCGTGCCGAGGCGTTTTCAGGGAGGGTGTCTGACGTCAGCTCCGGCCCTGATCAGCCTGATTCTATCGCACTGGAGGAGTAAGTCCTGGGCTGCACACAGACTGCACAAAGTTAATTTTAGTATCTCAGCATACACATAGGAACTAGAGATGTGCACCGGAAATTTTTCGGGTTTTGTGTTTTGGTTTTGGTTCCGCGGCCGTGTTTTGGGTTCGAACGCGTTTTGGCAAAACCTCACCGAATTTTTTTTGTCGGATTCGGGTGTGTTTTGGATTCGGGTGTTTTTTTCAAAAAACCCTAAAAAACAGCTTAAATCATAGAATTTGGGGGTCATTTTGATCCCAAAGTATTATTAACCTCAATAACCATAATTTCCACTCATTTTCAGTCTATTCTGAACACCTCACACCTCACAATATTATTTTTAGTCCTAAAATTTGCACCGAGGTCGCTGGATGACTAAGCTCAGCGACCCAAGTGGCCAACACAAACACCTGGCCCATCTAGGAGTGTCACTGCAGTGTCACGCAGGATGGCCCTTCCAAAAAACACTCCCCAAACAGCACATGACGCAAAGAAAAAAAGAGGCGCAATGAGGTAGCTGTGTGACTAAGCTCAGCGACCCAAGTGGCCGACACAAACACCTGGCCTATCTAGGAGTGGCACTGCAGTGTCAGGCAGGATGGCCCTTCCAAAAAATACTCCCCAAACAGCACATGACGCAAAGAAGAAAAAAAAGAGGCGCAATGAGGTAGCTGTGTGAGTAAGCTAAGCGACCCTAGTGGCCGACACAAACACCTGGCCCATCTAGGAGTGGCACTGCAGTGTCACGCAGGCTGGCCCTTCCAAAAAACACTCCCCAAACAGCACATGACGCAAAGAAAAATGAAAGAAAAAAGAGGTGCAAGATGGAATTGTCCTTGGGCCCTCCCACCCACCCTTATGTTGTATAAACAGGACATGCACACTTTAACCAACCCATCATTTCAGTGACAGGGTCTGCCACACGACTGTGACTGAAATGACGGGTTGGTTTGCACCCCCACCAAAAAAGAAGCAATTAATCTCTCCTTGCACAAACTGGCTCTACAGAGGCAAGATGTCCACCTCATCATCATCCTCCGATTCATCACCGTGTACATCCCCCTCCTCACAGATTATCAATTCATCCCCACTGGAATCCACCATCACAGCTCCCTGTGTACTTTGTGGAGGCAATTGCTGCTGGTGAATGTCTCCATGGAGGAATTGATTATAATTCATTTTAATGAACATCATCTTCTCCACATTTTCTGGAAGTAACCTCGTACGCCGATTGCTGACAAGGTGAGCGGCGGCACTAAACACTCTTTCGGAGTACACACTTGTGGGAGGGCAACTTAGGTAGAATAAAGCCAGTTTGTGCAAGGGCCTCCAATTTGCCTCTTTTTCCTGCCAGTATACGTACGGACTGTCTGACGTGCCTACTTGGATGCGGTCACTCATATAATCCTCCACCATTCTTTCAATGGTGAGGGAATCATATGCAGTGACAGTAGACGACATGTCCGTAATCGTTGTCAGGTCCTTCAGTCCGGACCAGATGTCAGCATCAGCAGTCGCTCCAGACTGCCCTGCATCACCGCCAGCGGGTGGGCTCGGAATTCTGAGCTTTTTCCTCGCACCCCCAGTTGCGGGAGAATGTGAAGGAGGAGATGTTGACAGGTCGCGTTCCGCTTGACTTGACAATTTTCTCACCAGCAGTTCTTTGAACCCCTGCAGACTTGTGTCTGCCGGAAAGAGAGATCCAACGTAGGTTTTAAATCTAGGATCGAGCACGGTGGCCAAAATGTAGTGCTCTGATTTCAACAGATTGACCACCCGTGAATCCTTGTTAAGCGAATTAAGGGCTCCATCCACAAGTCCCACATGCCTAGCCGAATCGCTCAGTGTTAGCTCCTCCTTCAATGTCTCCAGCTTCTTCTGCAAAAGCCTGATGAGGGGAATGACCTGACTCAGGCTGGCAGTGTCTGAACTGACTTCACGTGTGGCAAGTTCAAAAGGTTGCAGAACCTTGCACAACGTTGAAATCATTCTCCACTGCGCTTGAGACAGGTGCATTCCACCTCCTATATCGTGCTCAGTTGTATAGGCTTGAATGGGCTTTTGCTGCTCCTCCAAACTCTGAAGCATATAGAGGGTTGAATTCCACCTTGTTACCACTTCTTGCTTCAGATGATGGCAGGGCAAGTTCAGGCGTTTTTGGTGTTGCTCCAGTCTTCTGTACGTGGTGCCTGTACGCCGAAAGTGTCCCGCAATTCTTCTGGCCACCGACAGCATCTCTTGCACTCCCCTCTCGTTTTTTAAATAATTCTGCACCACCAAATTCAAGGTATGTGCAAAACATGGGACGTGCTGGAATTTGCCCATATTTAATGCACACACAATATTGCTGGCGTTGTCCGATGCCACAAATCCACAGGAGAGTCCAATTGGGGTAAGCCATTCTGCGATGATCTTCCTCAGTTGCCGTAAGAGGTTTTTAGCTGTGTGAGTATTCTGGAAAGCGGTGATACAAAGCGTAGCCTGCCTAGGAAAGAGTTGGCGTTTGCGAGATGCTGCTACTGGTGCCGCCGCTGCTGTTCTTGCGGCGGGAGTCAATACATCTACCCAGTGGGCTGTCACAGTCATATAGTCCTGAGTCTGCCCTGCTCCACTTGTCCACATGTCCGTGGTTAAGTGGACATTGGGTACAACTGCATTTTTTAGGACACTGGTGAGTCTTTTTCTGAGGTCTGTGTACATTTTCGGTATCGCCTGCCTAGAGAAATGGAACCTAGATGGTATTTGGTACCGGGGACACAGTACCTCAATCAAGTCTATAGTTGGCTCTGCAGTAATGATGGATACCGGAACCACGTTTCTCACCGCCCAGGATGCCAAGGCCTCAGTTATCCGCTTTGCAGCAGGATGACTGCTGTGATATTTCATCTTCCTCGCAAAGGACTGTTGGACAGTCAATTGCTTGGTGGAAGTAGTAAAAGTGGTCTTACGACTTCCCCTCTGGGATGACCATCGACTCCCAGCAGCAACAACAGCAGCGCCAGCAGCAGTAGGCATTACACGCAAGGATGCATCGGAGGAATCCCAGGCAGGAGAGGACTCGTCAGAATTGCCAGTGACATGGCCTGCAGGACTATTGGCATTTCTGGGGAAGGAGGAAATTGACACTGAGGGAGTTGGTGGGGTGGTTTGCGTGAGCTTGGTTACAAGAGGATGGGATTTACTGGTCAGTGGACTGCTTCCGCTGTCGCCCAAAGTTTTTGAACTTGTCACTGACTTATGATGAATGCGCTGCAGGTGACGTATAAGGGAGGATGTTCCGAGGTGGTTAACGTCCTTACCCCTACTTATTACAGCTTGACAAAGGCAACACACGGCTTGACAAATGTTGTCCGCATTTCTGTTGAAATACTTCCACACCGAAGAGCTGATTTTTTTGGTATTTTCACCAGGCATGTCAATGGACATATTCCTCCAACGGACAACAGGTGTCTCCCCGGGTGCCTGACTTAAACAAACCACCTCACCATCAGAATCCTCCTGGTCAATTTCCTCCCCAGCGCCAGCAACACCCATATCCTCCTCATCCTGGTGTACTTCAACACTGACATCTTCAATCTGACTATCAGGAACTGGACTGCGGGTGCTCCTTCCAGCACTTGCAGGGGGCGTGCAAATGGTGGAAGGTGCATGCTCTTCACGTCCAGTGTTGGGAAGGTCAGGCATCGCAACAGACACAATTGGACTCTCCTTGTGGATTTGTGATTTCGAAGAACGCACAGTTCTTTGCTGTGTTTTTGCCAGCTTAAGTGTTTTCATTTTTCTAGCGAGAGGCTGAGTGCTTCCATCCTCATGTGAAGCTGAACCACTAGCCATGAACATAGGCCAGGGCCTCAGCCGTTCCTTGCTACTCCGTGTGGTAAATGGCATATTGGCAAGTTTACGCTTCTCCTCCGACGATTTTATTTTAGATTTTTGAGTCCTTTTTTTACTGATATTTGGTGTTTTGGATTTTACATGCTCTGTACTATGACATTGGACATCGGCCTTGGCAGACGACGTTGATGGCATTTCATCGTCTCGGCCATGACTAGTGGCAGCAGCTTCAGCACGAGGTGGAAGTCGATCTTGATCTTTCCCTATTTTTGGAACCTCAACATTTTTGTTCTCCATATTTTAATAGGCACAACTAAAAGGCACCTCAGGTAAACAATGGAGATGGATGGATACTAGTATACTTATGGATGATGAGTGACTGCCGACACAGAGGTAGCTACAGCCGTGGACTACCGTACTGCGTCTGCTAGTATAGACTGGATGATAATGATATAAAAAATATATATATATCACTACTGCAGGACAGGTATATATTATATAATGACGGACCTGCTGGACACTGTCAGCAGACTCCTAAACTACTAGTATGAAGAAGATAGAAAAAAAAAACCCCACCACAGGTAGGTATACAATTATGGACGAGCGACTGCCGACACAGAGGTAGCTACAGCCGTGGACTACCGTACTGCGTCTGCTAGTATAGACTGGATGATAATGATATAAAAAATATATATATATCACAACTGCAGGACAGGTATATATTATATAATGACGGACCTGCTGGACACTGTCAGCAGACTCCTAAACTACTAGTATGAAGAAGATAGAAAAAAAAACCCCACCACAGGTAGGTATACAATTATGGACGAGCACTGCCGACACAGAGTTAGCTACAGCCGTGGACTACCGTACTGCGTCTGCTAGTATAGACTGGATGATAATGATATAAAAAATATATATATATCACTACTGCAGGACAGGTATATATTATATAATGACGGACCTGCTGGACACTGTCAGCAGACTACTAAACTACTAGTATGAAGAAGATAGAAAAAAAAAACCCACCACAGGTAGGTATACAATTATGGACGAGCGACTGCCGACACAGAGGTAGCTACAGCCGTGGACTACCGTACTGCGTCTGCTAGTATAGACTGGATGATAATGATATAAAAAATATATATATATCACTACTGCAGGACAGGTATATATTATATAATGACGGACCTGCTGGACACTGTCAGCAGACTCCTAAACTACTAGTATGAAGAAGATAGAAAAAAAAAACCCACTACAGGTAGGTATACAATTATGGACGAGCGACTGCCGACACAGAGGTAGCTACAGCCGTGGACTACCGTACTGCGTCTGCTAGTATAGACTGGATGATAATGATATAAAAAATATATATATATCACAACTGCAGGACAGGTATATATTATATAATGACGGACCTGCTGGACACTGTCAGCAGACTCCTAAACTACTAGTATGAAGAAGATAGAAAAAAAAACCCCACCACAGGTAGGTATACAATTATGGACGAGCACTGCCGACACAGAGTTAGCTACAGCCGTGGACTACCGTACTGCGTCTGCTAGTATAGACTGGATGATAATGATATAAAAAATATATATATATCACTACTGCAGGACAGGTATATATTATATAATTACGGACCTGCTGGACACTGTCAGCAGACTCCTAAACTACTAGTATGAAGAAGATAGAAAAAAAAAACCACCACAGGTAGGTATACGATTATGGACGAGCACTGCCGACACAGAGGTAGCTACAGCCGTGGACTACCGTACTGCGTCTGCTAGTATAGACTGGATGATAATGATATAAAAAATATATATATATCACTACTGCAGGACAGGTATATATTATATAATGACGGACCTGCTGGACACTGTCAGCAGACTACTAAACTACTAGTATGAAGAAGATAGAAAAAAAAAAAACCCACCACAGGTAGGTATACAATTATGGACGAGCGACTGCCGACACAGAGGTAGCTACAGCCGTGGACTACCGTACTGCGTCTGCTAGTATAGACTGGATGATAATGATATAAAAAATATATATATATCACTACTGCAGGACAGGTATATATTATATAATGACGGACCTGCTGGACACTGTCAGCAGACTCCTAAACTACTAGTATGAAGAAGATAGAAAAAAAAAACCACCACAGGTAGGTATACAATTATGGACGAGCACTGCCGACACAGAGGTAGCTACAGCCGTGGACTACCGTACTGCGTCTGCTAGTATAGACTGGATGATAATGATATAAAAAATATATATCACTACTGCAGGTATATATTATAATATAGTGAATGACGGACCTGCTGGACACTGTCTGTCAGCAGAATGCGTTTATAGAATAAAAAAAAAAAAACACCACAGGAGTGTTTAACTTTTTCATGCAGACAATATACTGGTGGTCACTGGTCAGTCACACTGGCAGCAAAAGTGTGCACTGTTATGTACTCCTGCTATAACTGCTCCCCAGTCTCCCCCACAATTAAGCTGTGTGAGCAGTGAGCACTCAGCACAGTCAGATATACATAGATGATATTATCATGCAGCACACTGAGGCTGAGCACAGATATGGTATGTGACTGTGTATCGTTTTTTTTCAGACAGAGAACGGATTTTAAATAATAAATAAAACTGGTGGTCACTAGTATAACTATCAGCAAAACTCTGCACTCTCTGAGTACTCCAGTCCTAATGCTCCCCAAAATTACTAAAATTAAATTACTAGTAAATCAAGTGTCTCACTCTCTATCTAAACGGAGAGGACGCCAGCCACGTCCTCTCCCTATCAATCTCAATGCACGTGTGAAAATGGCGGCGACGCGCGGCTCCTTATATAGAATCCGAGTCTCGCGATAGAATACGAGCCTCGCGAGAATCCGACAGCGGGATGATGACGTTCGGGCGCGCTCGGGTTAACCGAGCAAGGCGGGAAGATCCGAGTCTGCCTCGGACCCGTGTAAAAAGGCTGAAGTTCGGGGGGGTTCGGATTCCGAGGAACCGAACCCGCTCATCTCTAATAGGAACGCATTCTTCCAAGGCGAATATACACTCCCCCTGGAGGCGGCGGCTATCTGAATGGAGGACAGCAAAGTTAGCAGCCCAGTGATCAGATCTGAATGACCCCCTAAATTAAGCAATAGAGCAGCGGCACAAACACACGGCAGTTATTTCTATTTAAAAATATTTAGCAAAATAGTAAGATATTAGCAATAACCTATCAAACCGACTCACAAGTACTTTTAATATAAAACAATCAAACACAGAAACTAAGATTCATGTGTGGATTATCATTGCTCTAAAGTAGTACTAGTTAACAAACAGCAAAGAAAAAAACCTAAACTATGTGTAAAATAGCAACAGCAGACGTGGATGCCCCCTACACAAGTGCACATGTCCCCAGCACATGCCTATTCTCAGTGACTGATGACTGGCACTCTGTGCCCATGTAAAGCCCCAATCAATCAGTCTTTTTGTTGAGCAACTCCCCAAAAGTTCCCCATCCATAAAAACAGAGTTCTGTAACTACGGGATACAGTGCACATTGGATACAGCAAGGGACAGATACATTGCGCTTTGCAGTGCT